>NW_005353545.1:11398-13035 GCF_000412655.1 Myotis brandtii | reverse complement strand
GCCCAGGAGGGGTGTGACTGGCCTGAGGGAGGGGCTGCAGGAGGTTGGTCGCCCAGCCCCACCCCTATTGAGGTGGGGGGGTGTGATCAGAAACAAGCCAGTCGGGTGGAGGGGCTTTGGGCCTATCATGGTGGGGTGGGCTGATGGGGGCACTGCTATCGGTGGCAGCGGCGGGGGCATTTGGTCAGCAGGCCTGGCTCTTGATTGGGGTGGGAGAGTCCCATCAGGGGCAGGCCGGCAGGGGGAAGGGGGCCCACCCCCTGATTGGGCATCATAGAGACGGATTGTTAGGTCGTTATGGCTGAGAGGTGCTCCATGCACCTCCTGGTGACCAGTTGTTTTGTTGTTTTGGTTGTGACACCTCTTGGCCTTTTATTATAATGACTAGAGTCCTGGTGCACGAAATTCATGCACGAAGGGGGCGGTTCCCTCAGCTCAGCCCGCACCTTCTCCAATTGGGGGCCTTTTGGGGGATATCCAACTGCTGGTTTAGTCCTGATCCAGTGGTCGGACATCTCTCTCGCAATCTGGGACCACTGGCTCCTAAATGCTCACCTGCCTGCCTGCCTGATTGCCCCTAATTGCCTCTGCCAGCCTCCCTGATCACCCTTAACTGCCCTTCCCTGCCAGCCTGGTTGTCCCCAACTGCCCTCCCCAGCTGTCCTGATCTCGCCCCAATGGCTCTCCCCTGCGGCCTAATCTCATCCCCAACTGTCCTCCCCTGAAGGCTGGATCTTGTCCCCAACTACCCTCCTCTGCTGGCCAATTTGGTTCTGATTGGTCAGTTTCTATGCCAGTCGGTGTCAGAAGCTCTGCCTCCTAGGCAGCCATTGGCTCCTGGCACTTCACCCAGATTTGGTTCTGATTGGTTGGGTTCTATGCCAGTCAGCATCTCTGGACCTATCTCCAGGCCTGATCAGAAAGGCAGAGCTGAACAGCAGCCCCCCACAGAGGCCAGAGAGAAAGAAATCCTCGACTGCTGGCGAAGCCCAGAAAGAAAGAGGAAGAGAAAGAGAGAGGCAAGTACTGATCAACAGCTGCCACTGAGGCTGCTCTCTCTCTGGGTCTCAGCCCCCTGGGCAGTCAGTGTGGGGTGCCAAGCTGCAGCGGGGCAGTCATTCCTGAGTCACCACGGCAACCCAGCACTGACTGAAGGACTTCCGGGTTGGTCAGCTTTCAGTTATGATTGGTCATTAGGACCCTGAGCTTTTATATATTAGGATACTTGGGGATTTACAATTGTGAGAATCAAATGATCTTTTCTATCAAAGATGTAACCTAGACATGCTGACCCCATTTTGTAGGAGTGTCATTTTGTGACTTAATCTAAGATTTAGTTTAGTTTCTTTAGCTGCATTTCTCTGAAAAACTGCAAAAGTCAACCCTGACCCTTCATGCTGCCCCATTTGAATTAGCCACTCACATCAGATTATGAAACCATGCTATTACCAATCAGAGAATGATGCAGCAATGTGTCAGGGGTAAAAGAGCAGGCTTCCCGATCCAGGCTTACTCATCAAATTTTTGATTGGCTATGCACCCTTCTGCAGAAGTAAAATTGCCTTGCTGAGCCATTTTTGAGTATCGCATTCCCGTGGCCATTTAAGAGCATTTCTGACAATTTTAGGATTCTTGTT
>NW_005353545.1:0-11202 GCF_000412655.1 Myotis brandtii | reverse complement strand
TGACCCTTGGGAGAAGGAGATCTGTGGTGGCCCATTGGGCAAGCAGACTCTGATTAAAGGTTGATGGGCAGTGCAGAGGAAGGGCCCAGACAAGCACTGCAGTGACCAGATAACTCCATGCACAGACCAATATATGAGAAACTTTGGGGGAAGTAACTAATACCTTGGTGATCAGTCATCCCGGAGGTTGTATGCACATAACAGATGTGTCCCAGATACGAAGCAACCTATGGTTCTATTAATATCCATCAGTGATCTCATATGGCATAAGGCAGTCCCAAAGACTCTTTAGTCTGGGTCAGGGATTTATATCCACCTGCCAGTAGCTAAGAGGCACCCTAATTGGATATATTTCCAGAAGGGACACTGTGAGAGATGGAGGAAGCAACTAGGGAGAGTGTAAGAAACCTCAAGAAAACGGGAGGGTTGAGCCTCAAATTGAGAACACAACCAGGTACTAAGGATGTAATAAGGATTCCTCCTCTTATAAGACCCAAGACCCAGTAAATGGGATTAAAGATAACAAGATTCCCCCAGATAGTTCACTGGTGGGGCATGCCCCGATATTGGGGAGATAATATTAGAACTAAAGGGAAAAGAAAGCAACAAATGATAAAATGTTGTTTTATCTGGACACAGGAACCCATTCTAAAATCATCTGACTTTAGGCCCAAGTTTGGGTTTCATGAGGATTGGGTTTGTCAGTTTCTCATAGAAGATGTCAGTTTCTCATAGAAGAGTCCAGTGACTCAGGAGACTGACTATGCTCTCTGCTGGAGAATGGGACCAGTCATTCTTTCCTCTGTGAAGGCAGGGAAGCCTAAGTGAAAACAAGGGTCAACAGACAAATGAGACCCCTTGTCTTGCCTTCCTCTTCCTTATGCAACTGGGGAACAATCTGAGAATCCTGTCCTGATTGTAAGGTTGGAGTCGCTCCAGGATTTAGGTGGACTCAGTGAGTGAGAGGGAAGTTTATTAGAGGGAATAGGAGTGGAGCCCCAACCCGGGAAGGTTAGACTCACATCCACTGTCCTTGGCATTGAATTTTATGTGCAAAAACCGCAAGGGGAGGAGGCTGGGGATGTTCTAGTTCAGTGGTCGGCAAACTCATTAGTCAACAGAGCCAAATATCAACAGTACAACGATTGAAATTTCTTTTGAGAGCCAAATTTTTTAAACTTAAACAGAAGATTTGTCCTAATTTTCTTTTTTTTTTAAAGAGATTTTTTAAAGGTTTTAATCTATAAACGCTGGAAAGTTAGTTTTAAATGAGGACTTATATAAAATGAAAATTATAATAAACATACTCTTGTTTGTTAGAAGCTGGTAATGAAAATGATGGGTTATCCCAGTGGTCGGCAAACTGCACTCGCGAGCCACATGCAGCTCTTTGGCCCCTTGAGTGTGGCTCTTCCACAAAATACCACGTGCGGGTACGCACGTACAGTGTGATTGAAACTTCGTGGCCCATGCGCACAAGTCGGTATTTTGTGGAAGAGCCACACTCAAGGGGCCAAAGAGCTGCATGTTGCTCGTGAGCTGTAGTTTGCAGACCACTGTTCTACTGTGATTGGATGGAGTTCATTGTCCTTCTGATCGATTAGTGCTGGCTGTTGAGGCTGTGGGCTGGCTGGTCACAGCCTTTGTTATCCTTCGTCTGCTGTCTCACCCTCTGGGGTGGCTGCCTCCTTTATGTTCATTTTTATCTCCCCTGTGCTCTCCCTGGGGGATGTAATGTCTGGATAGGTTGTTCCATGGTATTTAAAGGTTGATATTTCTATCTTTGGAGAAGAAGAACATGGTTAATTTGCATTTGAGTTGTGGTTTGTGTTATAAGGAGAAACTGCCCGCTAGACAAGAAACCACGACAAGCCAAGAATTTGGTGAAACAGATCCTCTCCCTTGCCAATTTGGAGAGGGAGTTTCCTTTATTAGCAGATTCGAACCCGGGCTGCCTCCGAGGCAGAAAGCGCGCGTGGGAAGCAACCCTGAGCAGCTCCAGTTACAGTCTTTTATGCACCATTTGAAGCAGGGGTGGGGCGTACTGAGAACAAAGAGATCAAAGAGGAGTGGTCTTTCTTATTGCTTAACTCTTTGGTTACATGCATCTGCCAGAGGCTTCCTGGAACATTTGTTATCTTCTAACAAGACATCCTGTCTGCTATGTCAGCTTGACCTGTTGGCCAAGACCCCAGGCCAAATGGCCAAACTGTAAATCTCTCATGTAGGAGGGAGTAAAGGGAACAAAGAAATTCCAAAGGGGTCTGAGCTGCGTCCTAACAGCATGGGAGTTTATCACTGCTGCCGGGCATTCTCACATCTAGTTTATCTCAACAATTAATCAGAACCTAACTTTCTCAGCCGGTTCTTAGTGTCCGGGGCTATCTATCTCCGGAGACAGCTTCAAGGTTTGCACCCCCCTCGTGCAGGGCTGGTGATTTTCCACTGTCCTACAGTTTGGGTAATTTTTTGGAGGAATTGTGTGAAGAGTTTAGAAGCATAGGGTCTGATGGATAGAAATAGGAATAGTATGAGAGGTGTTAAGAAAGGCAGGATAAAGGTTATCCATGAGGAAGGTTGTAGTCAAGATTCAGCTGCTTATTGTCTAATTAAAGAGGCTTTATCAATTAATCTCTTGGCTCCATCTTTTACTATGCCAGATTGGTTGGGATAAAAACAACATTCTTCCCCAAGGAATAAACCAAGTCCCCCTTTTTCTGCTGTGAGGAGTTCAAGGCCTCTTCGATTTTGAAGGGTAACTTCTGCTAAGGAATCTATTTGGTATTGTACCACTACAATACTTTTGTTATTATCCTAGCTATCTGCAAGGTATTTGGATAGGATATGATAGTAGGAAAGAGAGGCTGCTATTCCTCCTAATCCAGTGCCTAGGCCTGCAGCTATCTCTAAGTCGGTAAGGAGAGGAAGAAAGACAATGAGTGCTGAGAGGAACCTTAAAGGACTGATTATTAGGGACAATGGTTATTCAGGGGCAAGAAAGACTAGGGTGCAGGCTCCCATCCAGTTGGCTGGGAGACAAAGAGAGGTCTTGGTTCTGCAGAGAAAGAAAATGCCTTGATTTTCTAAGCAGAAGGTATTTTTGATAGTAAAGAGGTGAGTAAGATTGTTGTTCTCATTTTCCCAAATAGAGAGAAATCCAGATAAGGTTTTTCCCATAAGGAGTTGAAAAGAAATAGGGGGATTGACCTAAGTAGCCCCAGAGATGGTGTATTTAAAATATATATACTTCTTTTTGGTCTCTACCCAAAAGTATGCAAATTTTACTTTGGACTTTACTAGATCCAGTTGCTCATAAAATATTGGCTTCTCATATGAATGAGTTTATATGAGACCTTAATTATATTGTGAAAGCTAATTTATCAAGTATTTAAAGTATGCTCCTTTATTGAAAAGCAAAGTAAGCAAACTTATACATTTGACCTATGAAGTACAGATGCCCCCCCTCCCCCCGCCCCCCGTCCACCAGCCAATCTGAAGAGCAGGCTGGGGGGTCTGAGGCATTATGTATACTCCTGTCTTAAAATTCTGCTGCTGAATATTCTGGTTTAACTTAAGAAATATCCAGCAACCTTGTTTTTCAACATTTCTCTTTTCCTTCTCATCACATATGCAACCTTCACAAATTTCACACTTTCAAATTAGCCTTAAAACCTTCTTTCTATGTCCTTCAAAAATGATAACCATGCCTAAGACCTTACATTAAGTGTTTCTGCTCTAATATTCTTTCTTTCTGTCATACCTTCAGCAACTTGTACAGACCTTTTCTTTTTTTAAAAATATATTAGAATTTTTCACTCTTAGAAACCTTAATTTTTCAATGATAACCAAAAAGTAAACAGCCAACATTTCTTAGATTGACATTTATCAACACTCTTTATGAACACTCTTACTTTCAAGAAAATATATATTCAACAAAGTACAAGAGACCTTCTTTAATAAAAACTCAGAGCAGGTGGATTAAAATGTGTCTAGCAATCAATGTTTCAGTATTGTATGCTATTTTAAAATATTTAGATGTTTATCATTTAACACAGCAATGCTCCAAAGTCTTTAACTTAATAAAGACTTTGGAAAATTATGTATAGGTATATGAGGTTGGAGAAAAGGCAGGGGGAGTAGGGAGCAAGCCCCATAGCCTATTCCCAGGCCTCTAGCTGCTTGGATTCAAAACTGCAGGATTTTTCCTTAGAGATAACATGCTAAGATTTGGGAGATAATGAGCTCAGCTTCTGGTGATAGCCAGACTATTAAGTAAGTTGTTTTTTGGGAAGGGTGGGGTGGGGAGGGGGTGAGAAGTCACTGAGGTCAGAGCAGTTTTCAGAGCATTAAAGGGATGAGAATGTTGGCCTTGGGGTCTAAAGGCTCAGTGAGGGGGTCCCTTCGCCATGTGATGTCATAGGGGAGCTTTGCAAGAAGACTACAGTTGTGAACCTGGAGGTGAGAGTGCCAGTGAGCCTGAGAAAGGAGAAAATTTCTTGTTCAGCAGAGGGGACAGTCATGAAGGAGATAAGGCATTTAGAGTCTTTTGGGGTGAGAGAGTGAAACTGAGGTAGGTGACTGTGGTTTGGGACAACTGGGTTTTATGAGGGAATGCATGGTAACCCTGGCCGGGCACTGAGGTAGAATGAGAAAAGAGTGAATGGGGGTATTTTGTAAGATTCATTGTAGAGGTGAGGTGGCTACTGACTATGAGACTAATTTGTCAACCCCCATAATAGAGACTGAGGAGGGGACAAGGATCCCAGTGAATTTGGAGAGGGCTCATTTAAAAAGGAGATCAGCTTACCTGCCACCACAGTTGTTGCTTGAGGCTCTGTTTTGGTGACATAAGTCTGTGGGGCCTTGTCAGGGCCTGGGCAGCTTCTTCGGTGGCCAGTCCCAGGAGGTCTGGGAGCTCCAAACTGGATCCAGAGGGCAGCCTTGCTGAGGTCCGACCTGGAGGGGCCAGACTACAGTTTGAATTCCCTTCCACACCTTGGGCAGGGCCCAGGTGGGGCTCTCAGGTTTGGGCAGGATGTGGTTTAGTGTCCTCCTTGTTGCATTTTGAATGGTGTTTCTCAAAGTTTGCTCAACTCTATATTTTAGATACGGCTAAAGTGACAAGTAAAAGATTAGCAATGCCAGAAAACCAAGCTTGCTCAGAAAGACTCATGATCAACTTCAACAACATCATGCATGAAATAAACAAATTAACAAAATCATACAAGACACAATGAGGTAGAAAAGGAAGCCCAATCTGAAGCAGGTATTGCTCCCAAGGAAGTAACAATGGCGATTAAATATGACTATAATATTGATCCGGGTAGATATAATTATCCCTGTGTAACTGAGGTGCCATCATATTCAGAGATGAAGATGGAGAACCTCCTTTTGAAAGGGAATTGCTCATTCATTGTAAACCAGATTTCAATCATCTGAATGCCACTAAACTGAAACAAATCAGTATCCTGTTTTCTACATTAGATGCAATGACCTATCCTATTCTTGTTCCACATGGTAAAAAAGGCTGGGGAACAGATATTGCATTAAGACTCTGAGATGACAGTGCAGTTGACAATACTAGACAAAATGTAAGGACATGAGTCACACAAATGCAGTATTATAGATCATTTCTCCGTCCAGGATACATTCAATCCTTTTTTAAATATAAGAAAATTAACTCAACAGTTTATTGTCAATTCATATTAAAAATGGAAGCCAATCAGATAAATTTTATTAAAGCAAACCAATATATGTTGAGAGTTAAAAAATGTAGTGGTTTGATGGATTATCTTACATCTAGATCAGAAAATGACAATGTGCCAATTGGTAAAATGATAATACTTCCATCTCTTTGAGGGTAGTCTCAGAAATATGCAGCAGTGATATCAGGATGCTATGGCAATTGTAACAAAGTATGGCAAGCCCGATTTATTCATAACCATGATGTACAACCCCAAATGGGCAGATATTACAAAGAGTGAAACTGAGGTAGGTGACTGTGGTTTGGGACAACTGGGTTTTATGAGGGAATGCATGGTAACCCTGGCCGGGCACTGAGGTAGAATGAGAAAAGAGTGAATGGGGGTATTTTGTAAGATTCATTGTAGAGGTGAGGTGGCTACTGACTATGAGACTAATTTGTCAACCCCCATAATAGAGACTGAGGAGGGGACAAGGATCCCAGTGAATTTGGAGAGGGCCAGATAAGTGGCCCAGTGTCAAAAATGAGATCAGCTTACCTGCCACCACAGTCATTACCTGATGTAACGACCTGGTGATGTAAGTCTGTGGGGCCTTGTCAGGGCTGGGCAGCTTCTTCAGTGGCCAGTCCCAGGAGGTCTGGGAGCTCCAAACTGGATCCAGAGGGCAGCCTTGCTGAGGTCCGACCTGGAGGGGCCAGACTACAGTTTGAATTCCCTTCCACACCTTGGGCAGGGCCCAGGTGGGGCTCTCAGGTTTGGGCAGGATGTGGTTTAGTGTCCTCCTTGTTGCATTTTGAATGGTGTTTCTCAAAGTTTGCTCAACTCTATATTTTAGATACGGCTAAAGTGACAAGTAAAAGATTAGCAATGCCAGAAAACCAAGCTTGCTCAGAAAGACTCATGATCAACTTCAACAACATCATGCATGAAATAAACAAATTAACAAAATCATACAAGACACAATGAGGTAGAAAAGGAAGCCCAATCTGAAGCAGGTATTGCTCCCAAGGAAGTAACAATGGCGATTAAATATGACTATAATATTGATCCGGGTAGATATAATTATCCCTGTGTAACTGAGGTGCCATCATATTCAGAGATGAAGATGGAGAACCTCCTTTTGAAAGGGAATTGCTCATTCATTGTAAACCAGATTTCAATCATCTGAATGCCACTAAACTGAAACAAAACAGTATCCTGTTTCCTACATTAGATGCAATGACATATCCTATTCTTGTTCCACATGGTGAAAAAGGCTGGGGAACAGATATTGCATTAAGACTCAGAGATGATAGTGTAATCAACAATAATACTAGACAAAATGTAAGGGCATGAGTCACACAAATGCAGTATTATGGATTTCATCTCTCTGTCCAGGACACATTCCAGGACACATTCAATCATATTTTAAATGCAGAAAAATTAACTCAACAGTTTATTATGGAATCATATGCTAAAATGGAGGCCAATTGGATAAATTTCATCAAAGCAAACGAATGTAAGTTGAAAGTTCAAAAATATAGTGGTTTGATGGGTTATCTCACATCTAGATCAGAAAATGACAATGTGACAATTGGTAAAATGATAATACTTCTGTCATCTTTTGACATTTACCCAGAAATATGCAGCAGTGATATCAAGATGCTATGGCAATTGTAACAAAGTATGGCAAGTTCGATTTATTCATAACCATGATGTGCCACCCCAAATATTATAAACAATTTACAATGCTGGCTAAAAGTTGAAAACAGACCTGAATTGTTAGCCAGGGTTTTTAATATTAAGCTGAATGGTCTTTTAAATGATATCTGTAAATTCAATTTATTTGGCCAAGTTAGAGCTAAAATTCATGTCATTGAATTTTAGAAATGCGGACTGCCTCATGCTCACATATTATTGATGTAAGATAGTGAATCCAGGTTATGAACAGAATATGACATTGATCATTATAGTTAAGGCAGAAATTCTGAATGAAGACCAGTGTCCTCGACTTTTTCAAATTTCAAAATCAAATATGGTAGATGGACCATGTGGAATATAAAATCCAAAAGGTCCATGTATGGAAAATGGAAAATGTTCAAAGGGATATCCTAAAGAATTTCAAAATGTGACCATTGGAAATATTAACGGATATCCAAAATACAAATGAAGATCTGCTAGCACAATGTCTATTGGAAATAAAGTTGTCGTTTGTCCCTTATAACCAGTATTTGTGCCTGAAATATAACTGTCATGTAAATGTTTAAGTCTGCGCATTGGTTAAAAGTGTCAAATATTTATTTAAATATGTCTAAAAAGGACATGATTGTGCAAATATTCAAATTTCTGAAAAAAAAATATCAATCATGATGAAGTACAGGACTTCGTTGACTCCAGTTATGTGAGTGCTCCTGAGGCTGTTTGGAGACTTTTTGCAATGCGAATGCATGACCAATCCCATGCAATCACAAAATTATTCATTTGCCAAATGATTAGAATTTGTATTTTCATACCAATGATTT
The DNA here is from genome assembly GCF_000412655.1 of Myotis brandtii. Classification (NCBI taxonomy): domain Eukaryota; kingdom Metazoa; phylum Chordata; class Mammalia; order Chiroptera; family Vespertilionidae; genus Myotis; species Myotis brandtii. Next base: position 2,996 of record NW_005353545.1, on the reverse strand, counting down.
TGCTGAAGGTATAGATAGGGCTAAAAGGCATAACTCGACTTTGATGGCTTGGTTCTTATTTAATAGAGAAGATTCTGACGCATAATAATAATAGTAATTGTTATTATTGGGAGATTCCACAGCATTATGTGTTTAATAATTCTTATGGAGACGACGCCAAAAGGGTGGAAATAAAGTATTAGGTAGACTGTTCACTGTGAGTTTTAGAGAACCAGAACAATATTACCTTAGACTTTTGCTTCTGCATGTAAAAGGTGCGATAAGTTTTGCTGATCTGCGAACTGTAGGAGGTGTAGTTTATGATACATTTCATGAAGCTGCTAAACATAGAGGATTATTAATCGATGACACTATCTGGAAAGGTACGACTGATGATGCGATTATCCTTAATATGCCCAAACAATTATGGAAACTTTTTGCATATATCTGCATGTTTGGATGTCCTGATGCAGACAAATTATAGGACGAGAATAAATCTTATTTTATTGAAGATTTTTGTAGGAAATTATACCAAAGAGAAGGTAGCTTTATGAACTGTGAAATGCATGCCCTTAACAAAATTCAACAAGTATTCACATTGCATGGAATAAAATGTTTGCATTTAAAACTTCCAGACTATTCTTTATTAATGACACAAATACATGTGATGAATCATATGAGCAATAACAGGCAGAAGTTTTGATCAATTCTCTGAACAAGGAACAGTTGGCAGCCTTTCAGACTTTAACTTCTGCCATCAAAGATTAAACTGTATGCGCCAAATGCTTTTTCTTGGATGGTCCAATTGGTAGTGGAAAAGATATCTTTATAAAGTTTTAATACATTATATTAGAGGTCATGGAGGTACTGTTTTACCCACAGCGTCTACAGGAATTGCTGCAAATTTACTTCTCGGTGGAAGAACCTTTCATTCCCAATATAAATGATCAGTTCCATTAAATGAAACTTCAATTTCTAGACTTGATATAAAGAGTGAATTTGCTAAAAGCATTAAAAAGGCCCACCTTCTCATTATTGATGAGTGCACCATGGCATCACTCATGCTCTAAACGCCATGGATAGATTACTAAGAGGAATTATGAATTTGAATGTTGCATTTGGTGGGAAAGTTCTCCATCTCGAAGGGGACTTTTGGCAATGTCTCAGTGTTGTGCCGCATGCTATGCGATCAGTCATAGTACAATGAGTTTAAAGTACTGTAGTGTTTGGGGATGTTTCAGAAAGTTGTCTCTTAAATATGAGATCAGAGGATTCAGCTTATAGTGGATGGTTAGTAAAACTTAAAGATGGTAAACTTAGTAGCAGTTTTCATTTAGGAATAGATATTATTGAAATCCCCGTGGAATGATTAGTAATGGATCTATTATTGAAGCTACCTTTGGAAATAGTACTGTATATTTATAGATAATATTAAAAGTATATCTAAATGTGCAATTCTCTGTCCTAAAATTGAGCACGTTCAAAAATTAAGTAAAGAAATTTTGGATATACTTGATGGAGATTTTCACAAATATTTGATGATTCCATCAATTCAAAGGATGATGCAGAAAATAAAAAATTTCCCATATAATTTCTTAATAGTATTACTCTTTCGGGAATGCCATGTCATAAATTAAAATTGAAAGTAGGTGTAATCATCATGCTACTGAGAAATTTTAATGGTAAATGGGGTCTTTGTAATGGTACTAGATTTATTATCAAAAGATTGTGACCTAACATTATCGAAGCTGAAGTATTAACAGGATCTACAGAAGGAGAAGTTGTTCTGATTCCAAGAATTAATTTGTCCCCATCCGATACTGGCCTCCATTTAAATTGATTCGATGATGGTTTCCCATGATGCTAGAATTTGCAATGACTATTAATAAATCACAAGGAGAAACTCTAGACAGAGTAGGTATATTCCTACCTGAACCCGTTTTTGAACATGGTCAATTATATGTTGCTATCTCTCGAGTTTGTAGAGCATGTGATGTTAAAGTTGTAAGTTCTTCATCACAAGGGAAATTAGTCAAGTACCCTGAAAGTGTTTTTACTCTTAATGTGGTATACAGGGAGATAATAGAATAAGTTTAATCAATTTATCAGTCATTGTTTGTATCAATGTTGTTTTTATATCATGTTTTTGTTGATTTTATATCATGATTTTGTTGTTGTTATAATGTTATTTATTTGTTAATAAATTTATATATTACTTTCATATACATTTTTCTAATTTTTTTTAATCTCTGACACTTCTATTTTAAAGGGCAAATAGTGATATTAAAATATTTCTTCTAATTAATTCCCTTTCAATGCGCATTAATTCGTGCACTGGACCACTAGTCTATAAATATAAAAGCCTAAGCGACCATTACAACAGAAAACGACTGGCCAATCAGCCCACTATGACATGCACTGACCACCAGGGAGCAGACGCTCAAAGCAGGAGCTGCTCCCTGCTGGTCAGTGTGCTCTCACAGCCAACCTCCCGCAGCCCCTCTCCCAGGCCGGCCAACCTCCTGTGGCCCCTCCCCCCTGTGGCCAGCCCTCTGGATAGGCCCCAATTGTGGAGGGAGAGAGGGGTGGTGTGGCAGCTGTGGAGTGTGCAAGGCATTGCAGTGCAGCGACAAGGCTCTAATGGCAGGCTAGGCCTAGGGGACCCTACACGCACATGATTTAATTATGCTCAGGGCCTCTAGTCCTAACTAATAAAAGACAAAAAGGGTAATTGACCATACCTTTGCTACGCTTCCCACTGGCTAATCAGGGCGATATGCAAATTAACCACCAACAAAGATGGCAGCTAATTTGCATATATAGGCACCAAGCGATGGAGCAAAGCCCGCTGGCCCTGGGCAGGTGCAGCGAGCGAAGGCTGGTGTGGCAAGTGAAGAGCAAAGCCCGAAAAGAGCTAAGCCCCTTGCCCGCTGCTCCAGCACTGCCCCCTGGGCTCGCGTGGCCTGCGCAGAGCTAAGCACTGAGCCTGCTGCACCGGCTCCACCCTCGGGGCCCCC
>NW_005353544.1:0-786 GCF_000412655.1 Myotis brandtii | reverse complement strand
ATATGAAAACATGCTCAAAGTCACTAATCATCTGCGAAATGTGAAAAGGACAATGAGGTACCATTTCACACCTGTCAGAATGGCTGTTATCAACAAATCAACAAATGACAAGTGTTGGCCAGGATGTGGATAAAAAGAGACTCTAATGCACTGCTGGTGGGAATGCAGACTGGTGCAGCCACTGTGGAAAACAGTATGGAGTTTCCTCAAAAAATTAAAAATGGAACTCCCATTTGACCCAGTGATTCCACTTCTAGAAATATATTCCAAGGAAAAAGAAACACCAGTCAGAAAGGATATATGCACCCCTATGTTCATAGCAGCACAATTTACAATAGCTAAGATTTGGAAACAGCCTAAGTGCCCATCAGCAGATGAGTGGATTAAAAAACTGTGGTACATCTACACAATGGAATACTACGCTGCTGTAAAAAGTAAGGAACTCCTACCATTTGCAACAGCATGGATGGACTTGGAGAGCATTATGCTAAGCGAAATAAGTCAGTCAGAGAAAGATAAATATCACATGATCTCACTCATTTGTGGAATATAATGAACAACATAGATGAACAAAAACAGATCCAGAGACAGAGAAGCATCGATCAGACCCTCAAACCTCAGAGGGAAGGTAGGGGAGGGCAGGGGTAAGGGTGAGAGATCAACCAAAGGACTTGTATACATGCATATAAGCCTAACCAATGGATACAGACACCAGGGGTGTGAGGGCATGAGCGGGGGGTGGGGGGCAATGGGGGGATAAAGACACATGTAATATCTTAATCAATA
>NW_005353543.1:0-529 GCF_000412655.1 Myotis brandtii | reverse complement strand
TTACATAAGTTGTTGATTTTCTCATCCATTTGGTTTAACAACTGTATGCCTCTTACTCTGAATTCTTTTTCTGACGTATTTAATGCCTCCATTTCTTTTAGTTCCTTTTCTGCCACTTCCTCCTTTTCTTTCATTGAGGGTTGTTTCTTTGTATCCCCATTTTTGCTGTCTTTTTCTGATCCTGGGCACCCTGCTAGGGGTTTGAGAGGTTGAAGATCCTATTAGGGCAATGTTCTGGAAATCGTTAGCCCAGAGGCTGGGTGTGCCTTGAGTCTCATGCCTTTATTGTTTCTGCTCTTGAGTTATATCCCCTTGTCCCACAGATGTGGTCCCTCAGTTGTCTGCTTCAGATGCTTGAGGTGGTAGAAGCACATGCACAGTTCCTGTGGTGTGAGACTCCCTGTGAGCACCCAGAGCCCTCTGGCATGCAATTCACTGTGCTGCCTAGGCACCTGTGGCAGTGCACTTGCAGTACAGTCCTGTGGCTCCTGACTGGGCACACCAACTTGCTCTGGGTTGCCCTGGCAGT
>NW_005353542.1:0-445 GCF_000412655.1 Myotis brandtii | reverse complement strand
TCATACAACTTAACAAAAGGTAGACAAACAATCCGATTAAAAATGGGCAAAGACCCTAAATAGACATTTCTCCAAAGTGGACATACAGATGGCCAAGAGACATATGAAAAAATGCTCAAAATCACTAATCATCTGAGAGATGCAAATCAAAATGACAATGAGGTACCACCTCACACCTGTCAGAATGGCTATAGCGAGGCTGTGGAGAAAAGGAAACACTAGTGAACTGCTGGTGGGACTGCAGACTGGTGCAGCCACTATGGAAGACAGTATGGAGTTTCCTCAAAAAATTAAATATGGAGCTGCCATTTGACCCAGTGTTTCCACTTCTAGGAATATATCCTAAGAAACCCGAAATGCTAATCAAAAAGGTCATAGGTACCCCCATGTTCATAGCAGTGCAATTTTCAATAGCTAAGACTTGGAAATCAGCAGATGAGTGGAT
>NW_005353541.1:0-743 GCF_000412655.1 Myotis brandtii | reverse complement strand
GTGTAAGCAGAAGGAAGGAAATAATAAAGATGAGAGCGGAGATAAACGACATAGAGACAAACAATACAGAAAATCAATGAAACCAAGAGCTGGTTCTTTGAAAGGATAAACAAGATTGACAAACCTCTAGCCAGGCTCACCAAGAAGCAAAGAGAGAGGACCCAAATAAACCAAATCAGAAACGATAGAGGCGAAATAACAACAGACCCCACAGAAATACAAATGATTGTTAAACAATACTATGGACAGCTCTACTCCAACAAACTAGACAACCTGGAGGAAATGGACAAATTCCTAGAAAAATACAACATTCCAAAACTTAATCAGGAAGAATCTAAAAATCTCAATAGGCCAATAACTATGGAAGAAATTGAAGCAGTCATCAAAAAGCTTCCAGCAAACAAAAGCCCAGGACCAGATGGCTTCTCAGGGGAGTTTTACCAAACTTTCAAGGAAGAACTAAAACCTATCCTCCTCAGACTACTACAAAAAATCCAAGAGGAAGGAACACTTCCAAGCTCATTCTATGAAGCCAGCATCACCCTAATACCAAAACCAGATAAAGACAACACAATGAAAGAGAATTACAGGCCAATATCCCTCATGAACACAGATGCCAAAATCCTCAATAAAATCCTAGCAAATCGGATCCAGCAGTACATCAGAACGATCATAAACCATGACATAGTAGGATTTATCCCAGGGAATGCAAGGATGGTACAATATCCGCAAATCAATTAACG
>NW_005353540.1:0-732 GCF_000412655.1 Myotis brandtii | reverse complement strand
CTAGCTGGTTTGGCTCAGTGGATAGATCTTCAGCCTGTGGACTGAAGGCTCTTGGGTTCGATTCCAGTCAAGGGCACATGTCCGGTTGCAGACTCCATCCCCAGTAGGGGGCATGCAGGTCGCAGCATATCAATGATTCTCTCTCATCATTGATGTTTCTATCTATCTCCCCTCTCCCTTCCTCTCTGAAATAAATAAAAATAAATTTGTAAAACCAAAAAAGAAAAAAAAAACCATGGCAGGAGAGTGGCCACATACTGTTTTCTTTTCCTTTGTGTGCAAACAGTAGCAAGGTAAGAAGGAAAATCTCTGATGCATTAAACCATGGAGATTTGGAGTTTGCTTGTTACTAGAGCAGAACTGAGCCCACCGTGACTCAGATATGGCAGCTGACACTTGAGTCCTCTCCCATGTGTGCTGATGCCCTCATCCGTGATCCCCAGGGCTGGGAGAATGGTGAGAAGTGAAACAAAATTTAAGGGGTGCCAAGGAAATCATGTAGTCAAGATGACTATTATTTAAATGAAGTGTTCTTAAAACATCAAAATTAATGCAAAACATTTATGATGATTTAAATAGCAAAATGTTAAATTAAGACAGGGTCTGTAATAGCAATGTGCTAAGACATTGTAGAACTGAGGCCACGGGAACAATTAATCTTTGTGCCTCATTTGTATCACTGTAGTCCAGCAGTTCTGAACCTGTGGGTCGCGACCCCTGAAAATACATCCT
>NW_005353539.1:1050846-1052199 GCF_000412655.1 Myotis brandtii | reverse complement strand
GAAGGAAATGAAGTCCTTACCTGGAGGTCTCACAGGTGTGACTGTGGTCTCCCAGGAAGCTGCGCCCCGGGGGCTGGTAAGGCTGGCTGGTTCCCCAAGATGCCTTGTTTGTGTAAACGCAACCTCCGTTTTTCTTCTTGTTCTTTTTGTATCTCATAGATTTTCTTTGCTAATAAGCGATAGTATTCACCCTGAAGAGCAATAACATTAGGCAGTCAAAACTATAAAAAATGATCTGGTTTGTATGTTCTAAAAAATTAATGAACTTTTTTATTAAGTACACTAACAAAGTAAGTGTTCAACACTCCTAACTAAAAAACCAAAGGCCAAAATTCTTGTTGAACTAGTTACATTACAAGATTTAATAGACAGTAGGTACTAAATGCATGTTACTTTTCTTGCCACAGTTGAACCTCTTGGCTATTCAATGGTGCTGGCAATAACATAGTATAAGCATAACAAACAACGCCCACATGGACATGGACATGGCGTCCATGGATAAAATGCAGTTTTGTATACCTCATTTACCTGTAGTGGTGGATACTACAGTAAACACAGAGAGTTGTGCAGGGACCTAATTTTTTTTCTTTTTCTTTTTTCAGAGAGGAAGGGAGAGGGAGAGAGAGAAAGAAACACCAATGATGAGAGAATCACTGATCAGCCTGCCTCCTACAGGCCCCACACTGGGGATCGAGCCTGCAACCCAGGTATGTGCCCTAACAGGGACCTTCTGGTTCATAGGTCGATGCTCAATCACTGAGCCACACCGAGCAGATGGGACCTAATTTCTTATCTGCTAAGTCTCTCTGGTCAGGCTCCTCAAGGTGATGGGCTTACCCAACTGACATATCCCCATTTCCAGACAAGCCAGCCAACCAGGTGCAGTTATATCTACCACAGGTATGTGCAGGCTGGAATAAGTAAGGCAACCTACCCGGCTGTTGGCAGACTCATACACGTCCCCTTCTACTTTCTTAGCGTAGGCCACTAGGTTCTCCATGCGGCGATCCTTCAGGGCTGCAGGGCCAGGTGTTGGGAAGATGGCTTGGACGCTAGGAAGACAACATATTCTATCAACCCACTTTCAATACATCAGTATCTTGCCACTTTATGTGTGACATGGAAAGAGAAGCTTATCTACCTACAGGGGTGATACACTGTTGAGAGAAATCCCAAATCTCTCTTGCCTAGAATATGAGTACACAAATGAAGTCATTCTCTAGAGACAATACTAACCTGTTGATTTATCTACAAGTCGAAAACAATATTTTGCTATTAGCAATAAATGCTAGGTCATCTCAAGAATAATACAATTTTTTAAAAAGTATTTTTTATTGATTTTAGAGAGGAAGG
>NW_005353539.1:1048983-1050193 GCF_000412655.1 Myotis brandtii | reverse complement strand
CACTGGGGATGCAGGGTCTGGGATTCTCTGGCCTGCCAGCAGTGTCTGTGATTCCCTAAAAAGGATGTGAGTCCCTTTAGCTGCTAGGGTACTATCACCTGGAACCACTTAGGAATTCAATCAGATCCTGATAATAAAGTGCAAAACTGTCACAATGCTATCAGCCACAAAATGTTTCTCTCACATGCGAATAATGGGTGAGGTGGGTACATACAGTTTATGCACTAGGTGCCTCCGCAGGTCCTGGGTGACATGTTTATGCCAGACTTTCCGAACACCAGCGCTAGAAGTAGGTGCTGCTGCTGGTCTAGTGCTGAGGGTTCCAATGTTTCCAGAATTTGAGCCGTTCATCGTTGGGCTATGGGAAGAACAAGAACTTCAGCCATCTATTAAAGTGACTCAAATGTGCTTCATTTAAGTAAGGCCTTCAACCATATGAGACTTAAAAAGTTTAAGTTAGGAGAGCCAAGTGGTGAATGTACAACAAAATAGAAACCATGTTTTATCTATTATCTGCTCTACATTTATAATTAAAAGAAAAAGAGCATGCCTCCACCCAAACTATTTTCTCTGCCTCACATTTAGAAAGAATTATGGCGTTTTGTGTGATTCCCAGCCCAGTTTCATGTGTGACTATCACACAGGAGCCAATTGAAACATGGGTCTTACTTTGTGGCCCCAAGGGAAGTTGGAAGAGCTGATTCTGAAATCAAGTTTGGTGGCTGCTGATCTGTTGTTATTCCTCCTGCTGGAATGTTCATTGGGTTATTTCCTTTAAAAACAGAAAAGAAATCAAATCCTAAATTATAATATACACTGAAGAGTTCAAGTCACTATATGAATAAGCAATTCTTAATGAGTATAATAACAAACACTATGGCAGGAACTCTGCAAGTTATATTTTCAATAATGGTGATTGACTTGTAATACAAGTTCAGTTGCAGACTCCTTCCCACTGTATCATATAATTAAAATAAGACAGTTTTATGGAGGCTGGATGGTATCATAAGTAACTATAAGGTGGTGGAAAAAACCAGAAATGATCCATTTTAGTTTTAGATTTTGATCCTGGCTTTATTAATATCATGCCCTAGACAATTAAACTGACTTGTCACATATATGTGTCATCTATTTCTTTTTTAGTGTCATCTATTTCTTTTGTATATCAGAAACTAAAACCATAGATACTAAGTGTAGGTGAAAAGCATAA
>NW_005353539.1:1045647-1046982 GCF_000412655.1 Myotis brandtii | reverse complement strand
ATTGTCCATATAGGACAAGGGCTTAGGGTGTTTGGCAGGTGTGGATTGGTGGTCCAATGTATAGTCCATATAAGGTACCTGGTTAGTCACTCAGGTATTTCTGGGCTGCAGGTTACTCATACCCCGCCCAGCAGATGGGGGAAGGGAGGATCTATCATTTGCCATCTGCGTATCTTCTCTGGTGAGGCATTTTTGGCTCTTTGCCTATATTTTAATGAGTTTTGAGTTCTTTGAACATTTTGGATACAAGTCCTTCATCAGATACGCGTTTTGCAATTATTTTTCCCAGTCTCTGCCTTGTCTTTTCTTTCTCTTGATAGTGTCTTTGGAGAGAAGTTTTTTTATCTTAATGAAGTCATACTTAATGAAGCCAGAAAAAGAACCATCCCTTATGTAGGACACTAACAATGGGGGGTGGGGGAGGTTAGGAGAAAGTGTGTTAATTTTCTTCATCACAGCAGGGCACTAATTTTACTGTCCAATCAAAATAATAAAAATTAAAACATTTTTAAAAAGAATATATATCTTACAATAACTTACGTCACTTACCATGTTTTAGATATTCATCAATGTTGCATATAATTTTTTCTCAATTGTGTAGTCTTTCATTGTAGAATTACGCCTTTTTGTTCGTTTATCCATTTTCCTGTTGATGGGTCCCTGAATCGCTTTTGGTTTTTTGTCTATAATAAATAACCCTGCTATACTCTTGTAAGTCTTAATTTAAGAGTCACTTTAAATTCTGAGTTGACCTGGGATGTTTGAATAATTGGAATCATTCTTTACCCCCCGGGTTTCAGCCCAGGCATCATTTCCTTAGAGCCTTAGTCACCACCTAAGGGAGTCCTGTCTTTCTCCCACCGTTGGCCTCCCCCCGCCTCCGCACCCAATACCCTTTTTATCTGCTACATAGGCAGCCTTTACGCTGTTGTAATTACTTGCTCACTTGCCTGTCCCTCCGGGCAAATTCCCTCGCTAGACCGCAACAGCTGCAAGGGGGCAGGGCTCGCCGGGAGCCAGGAGTCTGCCTACCAACAAGGCCACAGGCTGCAGGCTCCCCAGCGACCAAATGCTCGGGTTCCTGATCTCAGCAAAACGCAGATGATCACGCCTAAAGCTCGCAAGGGCGGCCGGTATCCCCACGGGGGCCCGGGAGGAAGCCGGAAGACGAGTTCGGATTAGGCCGCTCAAGCACATCACACCGCTCCCCGCTCCCCGTGACCAGTGGAGTCCGTGTGCAGAGCGTGCAGTCGGGATGGCCCACGAGCCACAGAAAACAACTTACACGGAGACCTGCCCACTCAGCAGCCCACAGCCGGCGCCGCGCGAGGAGTG
>NW_005353539.1:1038801-1045378 GCF_000412655.1 Myotis brandtii | reverse complement strand
CGCGGGCCCCTGGGGGAGAGGGCTTCCGCTGATGAAAACGCGTCCCCGGCCCCTGCGTGTGAGTCCTGTGTGTGCGGCTCCGGGGCTTCTGGGCGGTGGTCAGGTGACGGCCGGGCCTCCTGCGGGGAGAGGGCTTCCGGGCCTGAAAACGCGTCCCCGGCCCCTGCGTGTGAGTCCTGTGTGTGCGGCTCCGGGGCTTCTGGGCGGTGGTCAGGTGACGGCCTGCGGGCCTCCTGGGGGTGGCTCTGGGGGTGTGAGCCCCCTCGGGCGTGTGTCCCGGTTCCCTCGGATGTGGGCCCCCTGGATGTGGGTCCCCTGGATGTGGGTCCCCCTGGGATGTGTCGCCCCTCCGATGTGGGTCCCCCTCGGGTGTAGGTCCCCCCTCGGATGTGGGTCCCCTGGATGTGAGTCCCCTGGGATGTGGGTCCCCTGGGATGTGGGTCCCCTGGGATGTGAGTCCCCTTGGATGTGGGTCCCCTGGGATGTGGGCCCCCTGGGATGTGGGTCCCCTGGATGTGGGCCCCCTGGGATGTGCCTGCCCTGGGGAGAGCCGTATTCAGGCGGCCCTGCCAGGTGCCTGTGATGTGGGGGGTTGTCAGTCTAATGAACAGGTCACAGAGGTTCCTGCAGCCCCCAACCCCACCCCTCACCCCCAGGAAAGGGTCCTTGCAAGGGGGCAGCTGTAAAGTTTCAGCCCCTGGGTTTGAAACACTGAGTGAAATACTGAGACAACAGGCGTTGGTATGTTTTGGGAGGGACCCAACATTCTCGGCCAGACGCGTATGAACCCCTAGTTACCTGTCTGTTTTAAACGTGTGGAGTCTGTTACCCGCCTGCCCACCCCCAGCGAGGAAGCTGTCATAGCCGGTTTGACGGCCGCCCGGCCCGACAGTGCCTCTCACTGTGGACTCGAGAAGTGTAGGGGTGTCTGCCCGCCGCTCACCGACGCCTGGAGGGGAGGGTGACGCAGGGGTGGGCTGGTCTCGCTCGCAGAGCTGAGGTTAGGAACTCGCCCCTTTTCCCCAGAGCTGTGTCCACATCCAAGGGCTTGCTCGGCTTCCTCGTCCTTGTGGTTCTGGCACTTGGGTAGGTCTCTCCCACGCGGGTGTGTTGGGTGCCACGGCTTGGAGCGGTCAGTGCAATCCACGTCGGCCTCGACTCTGGCTCCTGCAGAACCATCGCTGGCGTTTACTGCGGGAGTTTACAGTAAAATAGAAAGTACCTGTTGGGTTCCCAACACCTTGGCTCCTTAGTAGGAACAGCGGAGGCCTGCGGAGTGCGTGAGGACAGGTGATGGTGATGGCGGTGGCCCTGCGCATCCTTTGTCAGTGACGATAACCACAGTCACGGGCAAAGCCGTGGCCCTGATGCTTTGCTGGAATTTACAAGAATAGCGTCAGTTTAGGCTCGGAGTCTCTTCTCTCTTTCCTTTTGTTTATTCTGTGAGATGGGATTGACCCGTCAGGCATGCCTTTCTGGCCGGTCTCCTTTGCGCGTTGGTATAACAAGGCCCGGCCGCATGACGACCGTACGTGACTGTCTCTTCTCCTGTTTGTCTAACAAGCACCATGGACCAGGTCATGCAGTTCGTTGAGCCAAGTCGGCAGTTTGTGAAGGATTCCATCCGGCTGGTCAAGAGATGCACCAAACCCGACAGAAAAGGTAAAGCTTGAAAGTGAGAGGAAAAGGTCAATCCCTGCATTTTCTAAGCCTTGTACTTGATTACTATTGTCCTCCTTAATAGCCATTGAGTTACTGTCTTTTAATCCACATTTTTTATTTATTTTGCTTTATTTTTTAACAGTCACTTTCTATATTTTGTATACTTTATACATGATTCTGTTTTATTTATTTTCAAATGGTGTAAGAGTATTTATTACAGCCTTATTTTCATGTTAAGTTTGCCTTAGTCATATTTAATGACTTCAGAGTTTTTAGTATGTTCTATATTTTCACTCTAGAAAGTCTTCTGGGAGTCCTCATGCTCAGTACTGCCCCCTTCTCTCCCCCAAACAGAACCCTAACGGGAATCAACAACAGAGTTGCCAACCTAGGAAGTTTAATTTCTTATTTATCATGGTTCATGTGTTAAAAGGTGCACCAGAGTTTGTCTACTTTTATCCATTTCTTGACTGCTGCCTGCGCTAGGAGCTGGAATACAATAGAGAATGTAATACATTATGATATACATATATATAGTAAACTATACAACAGTATTTAATAGAGAACAATCCTTGCTCTTACGGGGCGTAGACCTTTTCAGAGAAGGTAGACCTAAGCAAACAAATGCAGTTCAGTTTCTAATTACTGCTGTCGGAAGGGTATGGAAAAGAAATAGAAGAATCTGGACAGCTTCCCCGAGGAAATAACGTGAAATGGAAACAGTACTGGGGTCTGAAACCTTTACAGAAAATTGTGCTCAACCCGATCTGATTTTCAGCCTTGTGTATCAAATCCAGTGGGCCTATATTTTATGAAAAGTCATGTTTTGTGCTTTTATAATCTATTTTTAGCAATGTTAGAAGTTTTTAAAGACAAATACTCTATTTCTTCTATCCACATTTTATTTCTTTTTGGCATCCTGGTCATTTGCTGAGAAGATAAAATATTTCACTGCTTGTTGATGGATTCACTAGTGGCATATCCTTTATTTCTTTCTTAAAACATTGTCAGTTTACTTACTATTAATAAATAGTGTCATACTTTATTTAAAATTATATATTTATTATCAGGAGAAATGTTCACCGGTAAGTTTATGTTACTGCTAGTTCCCCCCCCCCTTATACTTGCAGTGATACTGTGAAAATGATGAATTTTGTGTTTTTAATCCAGAATTCCAGAAGATTGCCATGGCGACAGCAATCGGATTTGCTATAATGGGTTTCATTGGCTTTTTTGTGAAATTGATCCATATCCCTATTAATAACATCATTGTGTAAGTAAACTTTTTGAAATAGACAATATCTAGAATAGAATGAAAATTGAAACCATTTGAGATGACAGTTTGCTATTTCATCAATGCGCAGATATGTCTCTTGACTTTTTAACGCTGCTGGGATCTGCTGGTATTTATTAGGCACCTGATAGTGGGAAGTGGCTTTGTTTTCAGATGATTAAGCCAGGGGTTTGGGTGCCTGGGAAACTGCGTGGTTGAGAACCATGGCTAGTCTGAGCTCTCTACGTATTTGCAGCCAGCGTGTTATCTATCAAACTGGGCACTTCTCCGCGGCCACCCTGATAGGCAGTTCATGTTTTCTGTCTTGTTCAGAAAGACATTTCCCAAGTGAGGACTCTGAGTTTTTGAGATCCGTCTGTTCCGGCAGCCACTTTATCTCCAAGGACGTTTTCAGTCCAAGACTTTAGAGTTCAGTTTCTTCTCTGTTATGCGGTCTTGGGTCCTGTAGGTGTGTGTAGCTCTCAGTGAACTGGTTTTGGTGCCATCACATCACAGCATACTGCCTTTCAGGTCGTTATTGTTGTTAAAAGCTGACGAACACGCAGAGCTGACCCTTTTTCTCTCTTTGCAGCGGTGGCTGAAGGCCTGTGCATGAGGGGTTCATCTTGGGGATTGGTGGACAGTGCCGATTTGAGAAGCTCATGGAGTAAAAAAAATTGCCTGCATGTTTTGTGTTCTTTCTTTTTTTTTCCAAGATGTTTTCGTTTCTAAATTAAAATAATTTCAATATAAATAAACTTCGCTGTTTTCTATCATAGATATTTACAAATTGTTGAAATGTGTTAAGAATCTGAGGTCTGCTCTCAGTTGTAAGGGGTGTAAGACCCCAGGCAGTCCTTCCTCCCCCAGGAATTGAAGTTTTAAAGTAAAACAGCTGGACTCAGACATTAAAAATAGATTTTCCTTTAGTTCTTCCTGGCTATTTTAGAATTCACTTTCTGGTTTCCCACATTTCCTCCCAAAAGGCTCCTTTGAGCGGTAGTAACTAGCATTTAGACGGGGTTGGTGAGGAAGATCCACGCTCTCAGACAGGTCTGTCAGACTACTGGCCCCTGTGCAGGTCCTCTGTTCACGCCCCTTCCTCACACCGCGCACCGCCGTCCGTGAAAGGGGTTTCCCAGCACCAGTCACACACAGGTGTTTGCGTTTGAGGCCACAGGTCGAGTATCCTGACTCGCAGGCAGCTGTTTCTCTTCAGGAGGGGGTGCACTCTTTTAGGTTCAATTGGCCTTTGTTATCAATGTCAGCGGTCGCCAACCTTTCGGACCTCATGGACCACCAGTGGTCCCCAACCACTGATCTGTGTAACCTAGGACCTGAGCGCCCAATTATAGACTCAGAATTTAGAGGAACGGGCTCCAAGTTCCTTAGACAAAGCAATAGATTTTTATAGAATTGGCTTTTATTTAACATGTCATTTTCAGAAAAATTTCCAGAAAAAACCCCTAATGCCAGTGACATATCAAAAGTATAAAACGAGCCCAAATAGTCTTCTCAGGTGAGGGGAGTTGGTTTTCTTCACAGCTGTTCTGAGTAACCAGGCCTAAGCCCTCACGGCCCACGGCTGGGTTAGATTCTGTCGCTCTGTCCCGCACCGTTTGGAGGCGCTTATGTTTCCAGCAGTTCTGGGATTCGGGGATTCCTTCAGCACTTTCATCCCTTCACGCCTGCTCCAAGGGTTTGTCCTGGAGTTTCAATAAGCATCGCCACGCCGGGTGTCCCAGAGTTCTCCAACTCTGTACCCACCAGGAAGCATCTATTAAAAGCTGAAAACACGACCTTGCCATTGTTTTGAATAGCATTGCAAAGAAACCCAGTAGCACACAGTTACACAAAATGTGTGCCTGCAATTATTTTGGGTCCACAACCTATAAATAATAAAGTTACGCAAGTTCTCGAAACACTTCGGAATCCCATGAATCCCAGAGCCCACTTCAAACTTGAACTTGCAGCTCACTGTCCAAAGAGGGGTGCACGTGTATCAGCTCAGGTCCGCGGCTGGAACGGCTTAAAATGCATTCACTTTCTGCCCGTTTCCTCAACGCATTTTTGCTGAATTTAACAAGGCGAAGTGGGACACAATAGAGAAATGTGAAAGTATCTTTGGCTCTGAGGCCCACTCCTGATGCCTGAGTGGATTGGGTTTGAATTGAATAAACTGGGTGTGAATCAGTGTCCTGAAGTGTCTGTTACCTGCGAGAGGTGAATTGATGGACTGTGAGGCGGGCAAAGCAGCGTGAAGCTGCCATCATGGAAGGGGGTGCGTGTTATAACATACCTCCTATTACTGCATGGGTCCTACTGTCCGCCCGCCGGGGCGTTTCAGCAGCATCGCAGCGGGAAGGACAGGAAGTTGTGTGAGGCTCTCGGAGGGAGGGTTTTCCCTGCTTCTGAGGATGGATAAACGGACTGGATGTCGGCTTTTCTTTCATGGTTCAGAAGGTGGGAAAGAACAGCTGTTAGAAGAAGAGGTGACTTATTCATGGATTCTTATTTCTGATGCAAAAGAAACAAAATTCCTAAGCAGCTCTTGGGCCAAAGAGGAAATTAAGGAACAATCATAGTTTACTGAGGAAGTGGAAGTAATGAAAAGGCTATATAAAAACTTACGGGACTTGGTCAAATTCTGAAACCTAAAGTGTTTTTTTGGGGGGGGTTTTAAAAGATTTGATTATTTTTAAAAATATTTTTAAAAATTTATTTTAGAGAGAAAGGGACAGGGGAGAGAGAAACATCCATCAGCTGCCTCCTGCATGCCCCCGACTGGGGATGGAGCCCGCAACCTGGGCATGTGCCCTGACTGGGAGTGGAACCGGTGACTTCTTGGTGCAGGGGACGATGCTCAATCAACTGAGCCACATCGGCCAGGAGACTTTATTATTATTATTTTAAAAAAATATATTTTATTGATTTCAGAGATGAAGGGAGAGGGAGAGTTACATCAGCGATGAGCGAGAATCATTGATCGGCTGCCTCCTGCACGCCCTCTACTGGGGAATCGAGCCCGAAACCCAGGCAGGTGCCCTTGACTGGAATCGAACCCGGGACCCTTCAGTCCGCAGGCCAATGTTCTATCCACTGAGCCAAACCAGCTAGAGCAGACTTTATTATTTTTAAAGCAATTTTAGGCTCACAGAAAAATTGAGAAGAAGGTACAGACATTTCCCATATATCCTCACCCCTCACACATTATCAACATCTCCCACCAGAGTGCTACAGTTGTCACAGTTGATAAGCCTACATTGACATGTCATTGTCATCCCAAATCTATAACTTACCTTAGAGTCACTCTTGGTGTTGGACATTGTATGGTTTTGACAAACTTATGATGAGATACATCCACCGCTATAATACACAGAATGATTTCACTGCCCTCACAGGTATGGGCCGTAAACACATCTGCGTAGTCAGACTCACATAAGCCATGTTAGCAGGCATTGCAGTGACCCCTGCGGGGAGCGATCTCGTGCCCAAGAAGCGCGTGGTCTCCTAGCCTCAGGGCTGCTGGCAGAGAGGACCTAGCAGGCAAATGGGCAGGTCAGATGGCCGAGCGTCTGGGTACAGTCAGTCCCACCCAGTGGGCGCGGTGGTGGTGGTGGTGGTGGTGGTGGGTGGTGATGG
>NW_005353539.1:1034004-1037742 GCF_000412655.1 Myotis brandtii | reverse complement strand
CCCTCTCCCCCCCCCTCTCCAAATAGGGATTGTAATGCCTGCTTCTCAGAGCAGCTGGGAGAATAGCCTGCTATGCGATGAGGAATCCACTGGTTTAGAATAAACCCCTCAAGTCAGAGCTCACCTCTGGCAGCAGGAGTGCAATGATGGGAGGTGGTTTTGTGCCAAAAACTGTTCCTGCAGGGCTGCCATTTCGAGTGAGCCATGCCATCAGCTCCATCAGAGTCACAACCCACGGGGGTGGGGGGGGGTGGGCGGTGATATGTCATTTTTATACTATACTTTTTGCTATTAAGTCAGGGAAAGGTACTCAGCCCTGGCTCTAATTTGCATTTTTTTGGTTATAATTTAGGATCATATTTTCTCATGATTTGTTTACTATTTTTAAACCTCTATGGAGTTTTTTTGTGTGAAATATTTTAATCTTTTTCCAGATAGCTAATGGGATGTTAGTATAAAGAACCATTAAAATGCACCATTAACTTGAAAAGATACGATTATCTCCCAATTGTAATATTAAAAAACCCTCTCTGCTTTGTTTGCTTTTTAGTTTGTTGGTTTTTTGTTTCCTTCTGCAGGTTGTGAATATTTTATATTCGTGTGCGTTTGTTTATCCCGTTGTGATTCTTCCTGTTGCTTCAAAGCTGAGATTGCTCCCATGGCCCAGGCCTCATGCATATTCTGTCCCGTTACCTGTAGACTTTGTTTGCAGATTTCTAAAGTTTTAGTTTCTGGTTGATCTGCACCTTATTTTACCTTAAATATTTTTCCATAATTTGTAGACACTAAAAATGCGAGCCTATTAAATGACATTTCACGGATGCTCATTCCCGAAGGCTGTGATCCAATCTCCCCCTTTTTAAAAAAATATATTTTTATTGATTTCAGAGAGGAAGGGAGAGGGAGAGAGAGAAACATCAATGATGAGAGAGAATCATGGCTCGGCTGCCTCCTGCATGCCCCACACTGGGGACTGAGCCCGCAACCCGGGCATATGCCCTGACTGGGAATCGAACCGTGACCTCCTGGCTCACAGGTCTAGGCTCAACCACTGAGCCACGCCATCCAGGTTCTTTGTTGTTGTTGTTTTTTAAAATTATGGAACATTTCATAAATTTGCATTTAAAAATATGGAACATTTCACCCTTGTGCAGCAAGCAGGCAGATCATCTGTGTGTCTGTTCAATTTCAGTGCATTTGCTGCTGGAGCCCTGGCCGAGGCGTCCACTGTCCACCTGTGAGCTTTCCCTAATTCTACTCCTTCCCGGTTGTGGAGTGTTTGGGGGTAACCAGCCTCTGATCCCCACCTTATTGCCTGGGGAGGGGCAGAACCTGAGGCGGGCAGCTCTGTGTCCAGACTCAGTGCCCTCAGTGAGCAGACCTTGGTGTCCCCAGGCCCCGGGCAGGCACTGCGCTGCGGGCCGCCCATGTGCTTGGTGGTGACACTTCTCCACCCACTCCCGGTTTTCCAAACACCGTGTCCTTGGCTCTCTGCCTTGGTCACGTTCAGCCTGTGGAAGGCCCTCTGCTGTCACTGTAGCGGACTCCTGGGAGACGGGAAAGAGACATGTGCGCTGCTGCTTCAACCAAAACTCTCCGGTTCTCTTCTATTGTAAAGGCCCAGGGCTGCTCCGAGTAGGGACAGAACCTTTCGCAGCCCAATTTTTATTTCACATTGTGTTTGCCTGTTTACTGTTCGGCACATGTGTGTGACTTCCCAATCCTCAGGAAAGGGCAGAACAAAACAGAACAGGCAAGTGAGCAAGTGAGCCAGTGATCAGGAGGAGAGTGAGAATGAGTGTGATGGGGAGGGAGAGATGGCATCCTGCCGGACGCTGTTCTGGGCCCGGACCTCCCAGCCCCTCAGACCCGCGCCTTAAAGGAAGCCTCAGGCCCAGCCCTTGAGGGTCATCCCGTGCACCAAGAGGTTGCCGGTTCGATTCCGTGTGTGTGTGTGTGCGTGTGTGCACGTGTGCACGTGTCCTGTGTGTGTCCCGTGCACCAAGAGGTTGCCGGTTCGATTCCGTGTGTGTGTGTGTGCGTGTGTGCACGTGTGCACGTGTGCCTGTGTGTGTGTGCGTGTGTGGCTCCATCCCCATGCATGCAGGAGGGACATGCAGGAGGCAGCTGATCCATGTTTCTCTCTTTCTCTCTCTCCCTCTCTCTCCACTTTTCCCTCCTCTCTCTCTAAAATCAATAACAAAAAAAAAAAAATCATGAAATGAAACCACAGGAGCAAGTCAGACACGAACCCGTGCGGGACGGAAACCTTTGCCTGCGTTGTTCTCCCGCATCCACGAGACAGGGCAGTGGTGGTGTCCCGGCGGCTCTCTACGAACCGTGTCATTTATTGAAATGGACACCTAGCTGTTCGCCTCTCTCGGGGATCGCTCCCAGAGGATTAACTGCCAAAGAGCCGTCTGCAAATGTGATGACTGCTCCCCCAAACCAGCTCTGCAGGAACAAAAACACTCAGAAAGCATAACAGAGAGGAAGGAAACCAGTCGGGCGGACAAACAATACAGACCATTTGCCCCCAAGCTGCCCAGCGTCTGAGAGCTAATTATGAAAAGGCCGCTTAGATGTCATTTCTGATATGTGTTGCACAAATTAGGAGGACGGAGAGCAATCCACAGTGTCACTGGCACAGCCCCAAACTTTTCTCCAAATCACAGAAAGGTAAGTTCTAAAAAAATAGTTACCGATCGTTCAACCACACTGAGAAAGTTAGCATTTTTGTTTCTTTCTCTTTTGCTCTTGATTTCTCATGTTTACTTCACCTCAGAACTCCTTCAGTGTAGGAACAGACACAGCATGCACACGCATGCACACGCATGCACACACACAGCCTTCACAGGTTTTGCTGTCTCATGTTCTCTTTTGCTCTTGATTTCTCATGTTTACTTCACCTTAGAACGCCTTCAGTGTAGGAACAGACACAGCATGCACACACATGCCCACACATGCACACACATGTACACACACAGCCTTCACAGGTTTTGCGGTCTCATTACTTACCACCGCGATCTAGAGGCTCATGGGGGAGGAATGACGCAGGGACTTCACTTGGTAAAACCCTTGTTCCTGCCGCTGAAATAGTGAAAGACCCTTAACGAGGAGGAAGCTTAAAGCCACGTGTGGGCCTGGCCAGCGTGTTGTCTGTGAAGTGTGAGGCGAAGGTGCCGGAAATGGGTCAAAGCCCGACTCAGCCTCTTGTCGGGTCAGCGCCCCCCCCCCCCCCCCACGGAGCTGCTGTGGGAGGGGGTACCTCCTCTCTCCACTCAAGGGCAGGCCCTGGTCCATGGGCTCAACTTGCGTCCAGTTGAGGCCATAAACACTGGTCATAGGCGATCGACAGCTCGTGGCTAGGTTTTTCCTGATCCTGGAAAAAATCACCGTACTCTTTGCCTCTATTTTCTGATTTCTTAAAAAGTGAACTTGGTTACTGAGCATTCTGAATGGCCAACAGACCGAAGCTGTTCTTTCTGGGTGCACATCCCCGTTGGTAAGGAATGCTGACTGTGTGTCAAGGGGTCTCCTGGTGCGGGGTGGCCTGGAGGCCAGGGCGCTCTGTCCGAGGAGGGTCTGAGGAGCGCCTTCTGCAGTCACCTGGGGGGGTGGGGGTGCTCACCTGGAGGCCGAGGGGAGGACGGGATGGTGGGGAAGCTCCTGAGAGGACGGGGTTCTGGGTGGCCGTCTGGGTCCCTGCCAGGAGGTCACTGGTGACAGCGAGACACC
>NW_005353539.1:1011619-1032202 GCF_000412655.1 Myotis brandtii | reverse complement strand
CCCTTGGCCTTGGGTCTTCCGGCACCTGCCCTCTCCTATCTGCCTCTGTCGGCTGCTTGCACAGGGCAGCCAGTGACCCTTTACAAATGGAACTTGGTCATGTTGCTCCTGGTTGAGCCTTTTGCACGCTCTCCCCTCCTGGGAACAAACGGGATGCGCGGTCTGTCCGACAGCAGGTGCGCATGCACTTCGGTCCTAACACAGTCTCCGCACATTCCTGGGTCCTTGAATTCACTTCCCTCATCCCGCCCAAGAGGTTTCTTTCCTTTTCTTTCTTCTTCTTTTCCAGTTTCTGGAAAGCTCCAGGTTCCCCTGCGCTGGGGTGGGCTGCATTCCTGTTACCCTGGGCGTGTGGGGAGCCAGTCCTTTGCGTCTGGGCAGCGTCCTCCAGGAACTTGCCACCTGCCTCCCGCCCCGCCCGCCCTCCTCTGCGTTAGATTGTACCCACACACCATCTTTCCCGGAAGCTGTGCTCTGCAACCTTTACAAGGGTCCCCTCCTCCAAGGCAGGCTCTGGGGGGCGGGTGCTGTGACGCCTGAATTTTGGAGGGTCTAGGCCAGCACCCTGTGCACTGCAGGCGCTGGCCCCTGGGATGAGGAGGGAGCGTGGCGGACTTGGGGTTCTCCTCCCCCATCTTCTCAGTCTCCGCCATCTCCATCTCCTCCTCAGTCTCCTCCATCTCCATCTCCTCCTCCATCTCCATCTCCATCTCCATCTCCATCTCCATCTCCATCTCCATCTCCATCTCCATCTCCATCTCCATCTCCATCTCCATCTCCATCTCCATCTCCATCTCCATCTCCATCTCCATCTCCATCTCCATCTCCATCTCCATCTCCATCTCCATCTCCATCTCCATCTCCATCTCCATCTCCATCTCCATCTCCATCTCCATCTCCATCTCCATCTCCATCTCCATCTCCATCTCCATCTCCATCTCCATCTCCATCTCCATCTCCATCTCCATCTCCATCTCCATCTCCATCTCCATCTCCATCTCCATCTCCATCTCCATCTCCATCTCCATCTCCATCTCCATCTCCATCTCCATCTCCATCTCCATCTCCATCTCCATCTCCATCTCCATCTCCATCTCCATCTCCATCTCCATCTCCATCTCCATCTCCATCTCCATCTCCATCTCCATCTCCATCTCCATCTCCATCTCCATCTCCATCTCCATCTCCATCTCCATCTCCATCTCCATCTCCATCTCCATCTCCATCTCCATCTCCATCTCCATCTCCATCTCCATCTCCATCTCCATCTCCATCTCCATCTCCATCTCCATCTCCATCTCCATCTCCATCTCCATCTCCATCTCCATCTCCATCTCCATCTCCATCTCCATCTCCATCTCCATCTCCATCTCCATCTCCATCTCCATCTCCATCTCCATCTCCATCTCCATCTCCATCTCCATCTCCATCTCCATCTCCATCTCCATCTCCATCTCCATCTCCATCTCCATCTCCATCTCCATCTCCATCTCCATCTCCATCTCCATCTCCATCTCCATCTCCATCTCCATCTCCATCTCCATCTCCATCTCCATCTCCATCTCCATCTCCATCTCCATCTCCATCTCCATCTCCATCTCCATCTCCATCTCCATCTCCATCTCCATCTCCATCTCCATCTCCATCTCCATCTCCATCTCCATCTCCATCTCCATCTCCATCTCCATCTCCATCTCCATCTCCATCTCCATCTCCATCTCCATCTCCATCTCCATCTCCATCTCCATCTCCATCTCCATCTCCATCTCCATCTCCATCTCCTCCTCCATCTCCATCTCCTCCTCCATCTCTCTGTCTCCTCCATCTCAGTGAGCATTTGCATTTTCATGGATTTTGTACCATGTGGCTCTCTATAGAGAATGCTCACCCACATATTTTAAGGTTAGTTGAAGAAAAAGAGCAAAATGAAAACATCCATCTTAGTAATTGGATTTGGCACAGAGTTTTCTCCAAAATTGCCCCAACTCTTTCCCTTGCTCTGATGATGACAATCTGGCTTGAAAGTGCCCATAGATAATATTTTAATTAAAACTGGCTGAAAACAAGCTTACTGTACTACTTAAATAACTGAAGAGGAAAATGTGGAAAAATTGATGATTCAGAAACGAAGCAGGGAGAAATATTAGGAGTGGAAATAGAGGTGTAATTATATTTCATATTTAACATTGCTGAAGATCCAAGAATAACAACTTCTGTGAATATTCAGGGCACATTTCTATTCCAACAAATCTTATGCACCCGGGTAGCAATGGCGCTCAGTTATGTGCTGGTCTCCTTGACTTTTCAGAGAGTGGGACTGATTTTACTTGCATAAGGAAATATGCAGGGATAAGCCCCCAGACACGTGGCCATGTCGGATAAACTGCTTAGTGTCATTGATTTCAAAAGATTTTGCAGTAGCCTTCATACTACCACTAACCCTACACCTCCTCTTGCTGCCCATAGAGAGAATGACTCACCCTGAGGTGAGAGGGCACCGAGTCTCGGGTTACTGTGGCCCACGGGGGGTCCATCCTGAACTGGGAGAAGGTGAGCTATTGACTCAGTGGCCCGAGGTCCTGGGCAGGGACAACACCTCCTCTTGCTGCCCATAGAGAGAATGACTCACCGTGAGGTCAGAGGGCACCGAGTCTCAGGTTACTGTGGCCCACGGGGGTCCATCCTGAACTGGGAGAAGATGAGCTATTGACTCGGTGGCCCGAGGTCCCGGGCAGGGACGCATTTATCAGTGCGTCCTCTTGCTTGCATAGCTTCAGCTCCGTCCACGCTCCTGAGACCTCGCTGAGAGCAGGATGTACCCGGCACACTCACTCACACGCGGGAGGGATGGGTGACGGGAGTCCTCCTCCTGTCGTTGAGAACAGTTGTTCCCTCGGGTCGTAGGTCAGGTCCCAGGAAGTGTCTGATGGGCGTCCTGGCAGGTGAGGCTGGCGGGGCGGGGGCAGAGGCTGTGCCTTGCCCGTTGTCCATTAATCTACCCATTTATCGGCTCAGCTCCGAATCCATCCTCCATCGCTCATCTGTGAGAACGGAGATGCCTCTTTAAGAGTTCCTCTCTGCCAGCCGCCGGATGTCAGGAGAGGGTGGGGGAGACACTGCAGAGAGAAGGGGTTTTCCTCTCTGGCTCCGAGGCTCACGGTGAGGCTGCTGGGGAGCCAGCCTTTTCTCGTGACTGAGGAGCAGTGTGGCCTCTCCCCAGCTAAGTGCACGCACGTGCAGCTCTCTCCAGCATTTGGGGGCCGTTTGCTTCCTGCGGTTCTAGATGTGGGCCTACCTGTGTGGCCAGGGTGGGCCCCCACAGGTTGCTGCTCCTGGCACCCTCCACTTTGCCCCACAGACTGGGCAGGTCCAGCGACCATGGGAACCCAATAAAATTCTGTCCCATCCGGATGGGTGCAGCTCCACTTTCTCCTCTGAGGTCCAGTCCCCTTCTCAGTGGGTCTGTCTCGGGTTCTCTCCCACAGCTGGAGGGGGCCCCGGACAGCTCTCTTTCTCTCTACAGTTACTCTCCTGTCCTATTTCCTAAAATGCAGCTTATCTTTTTTTACATTAAACTTCCCTCATTAACATTGTGTTGTGATTTGCATGTCCTGGTTGGACCCAGATTATAAATAGATCTGAGTGGGAAGAAGGCGACAGAATCCTGATTAGGGAGAGGTGAGCCAAGAGTAACAGGTGGGGAAGAAGAGCCGGCAACTACAGACAGACCTTTACGAAGTTTCGTTGTCAATAGAGACTTAAATGATGTTAAAGCTGGAGGATGGTGGGGGTAGAGGGTCAAGGGAGGGCTTCTATTATAGTAGAATAAACAAGATAATATCTGTATGTTGTAGGGATGATCCTTTAAAGAAGTAGACATTTTATGAGACACCATGGTCTTATTGGGCTTCAGCTTCTGGAAAAAAAGAGAAACTAACAGAGTATTTCGGATGCCTTTGAGGTGAAGAACCCAGAAAGGATCAGACACTTGAAATGGGCAGGGGTGGGGCTGAGGAGAAGAGAACATTTAAATGATTTAAATCTTAAAATCATCACCCCAGACACTAACATTAAACCCGTCCCCTTGGTTAGTTTTCAGCATCACGACCCTCATTTGAACACCGGCATCTCCCATTGGCGCTGGTCTGCCCTCTCTCCGGACTATTTCCTCCCCACCCCAGCCTGTCCCTGGACCCCTCGACACACCATGTGGCTTCCATCAGCTGGTAGGGGAATTGTTTTAATGCTTAAATGCAAGTACGTTGCTCCTTCAGGTTGAATGAGTTGCTTCCTATTATTTGTGAAAGAAACCCATTAGGACGCGGCAAACAAGGCCTCTTAGGACCCAGTAGCTGACCAGCCACCCTGTTTCTCTCACACTCACACTAGAAAGCTCTAGCCCAGCTGCCTTTTTCAGATCCTCCTACAAGCCCAGTTCTTGCTCAACAGGATTGCACATGGGAAATCTCGGCCTGGGAAGAGCTCCATCACTAAGTTCTCCCTAGGATCCCCCTCCCAAACCAACCCACTGTCACAGCTCATTCTTTATCTCATTCATAGCCGTCATCATCTCTGGTCATTGTTTATTGGCTTATTTACTCGTTCTTTACCTCGTTCCTCAACTGGATGGCAAGAAGTCCTCTGTATTCGGTTGACCTAAGTGTTCTTAGCATTCGACTACTGTGAGCACATACTAGGCTCACAGCGACTGCTTTTGGAACGATAAATTGCATTTTATACCCACCATATTATCATGGCGCTTGTGTTGTGAACAAGGTCAATGCCATGACTAATTATGATTATGATGGATCTAGTCATAGATGTTTCCTTTTACATTTTTAGAGCCTTTTGGATTTTTGACTCAGGACTTTGGCCAAACTTGTCACAATAATCAACCTTGTATGCTATTTGTCTCCATGACTTCATCAATGTAGTTAGTCATTCTGACATTTAATAATCAATAGTGCTATTGCTAATCACTGCATTCGGCATGACTGAGACAAGTGGGGACTGAAAGCCAGCATTTAGCAGCATTGTTTTCCAGTTATTCTCACCCTGATATAATTATATATTTGAAGTAGAAATTGAGTTTGTTGTGATAGGAGAAATATTCTCACTAGAAGCAGTTATTTCCTGTAAAGCTTGTGTAAGTGCAGAAGCCTACACTATTGTCCTCCGGTTCTTCCACTCTATGGGGTGACACTTATCCATCAATGTTGAAAACGCATGGCAGCTGCTTTAAAAATCCACCCAGCCATCTCTGCCTTTAGGAGCTGCGTGAGGGCTCATGGGCTGAGGTCCAGGGTGGTGACAACAAAAAGAAAACTAAAAGTCCCAGGAATTTGATTCAAAATAGGGAATCACACAGTCTGTAGCTGTAGGTCAGAGTGCCCTGATGAGAATCAGTCAGTTTTGCAGAGAAGCTGGTTATTATGCAGAGTTGCCTGACTGACTGCAGCATTTAAACTGTGGAGAGGCCCAGCCAGGGTGGTTCAGTGGACGAGTGTCGACCTATGAGCCAGGAGGACATGGTTCGATTATCAGTCAGGGCACATGCCCGGGTTGCAGGCTTGATACTAAGTGTGGGGCATGCAGGAGGCAGCCAATCAATGATTCTCTCTCATCATTGATGTCTCTCTCTCTCTCTCTCTCTCTCTCTCTCTCTCTCTCTCTCCTTTCCTCTCTGAAATCAATAAAAATGCTTTAAAAATATTGTGGAGAGCCTGTGCTCTCTGTGGGTTGGTAGGGGTTGCAGGTGTTTGGGAAGAACTTACCCATTTTCCACTAAAATCCTTGATAAGTTTGGATCCTTATGGATTTAAATTTCCCTAAGGATCGAAGCAGGCACACCAAAGGCAAGTGGGTTCTTATCTATTGGGTATGACTGCAATGGCAACTTGGCAAACACCCAGCCCAGTTTCCTCCAGATACTTTACAGTATGTCAATGAGAAAGTAAAGAATGGTGCTTTATAATATTAATAGCATGACACAATGTACATAGAAAGATGGAAACTCAACAAAATGCTCAATTTATGCCAGGTCTGGCTGGCAGACCCTGAATGATGGATGAATGATTATTCTGAAACATGTTTTTGTGAAAGAGAGGCTAAGGGACTACTTGGCTATCGCCACCCAGTAGCCCCATTTGGCTGCCTCCTTAGGCTTTTATTGGAACAACAGTTTGAACTAAAATTAACTATTCGATACAACCAGCAGGGTGAGTATCCTAGAGAAAGCACATGCTTCTACAAGGTCGTGTCTAAAGACCAAACATAGAGATTCTAGCAAAACACCTGGGGGCTCAGACTTGTTTGGAAAAGTCAAGGTAGGGGCTGCCGCCTTCAGCAAGGTCCCCCAGAGGCCCCGGACCTTTCAGAGAATCCTCCTCACAGACCTTCCGACCAAGTCCCATGCTTCCCCACAAATTTACTTGGGATGGAGGTGATAAAGCAGGCACAGTTGTGTAACCAAAACCCAGGTTCGTCTGCTTGTCACCATGAAAGCCAAACACATAAGACAGGTATTGGTGAAAAAGGAAAGAGGTTTATTCAAGTGTTGGCAACCTGAGAAGATGGGAGACTCTTGTCCAAAGCCCATCTCAATATCTCAGTGCAGGCAGAGGTTTTTATAAGGAGGGAAAAGGAAAGCAGAAGAAAGAGATCAAGGGGAGGGGGTTGAAAAGTTCTCCACATGCAGGCCAGGGCCAAGTGGTGGGTGGTCTGGTGGGCATCATCCCTGCTTTGCAGTTGAAGGTCAGCAGTTCTCCGGGAGCTGGGACGACTGAAGGTTGGAGTCTGTATCTTCTGAAGTTAGTTCCTAGGATTCTCATACAAACATGCTGTTTCTCTACAAGCTACACATTATTTAGAGCCCATATTTACAGGAACAATGTCAAAAGAATGGTGGGGTGGGTTGCTGTTACAGTTGGATTTGACCTTCTGACAATGCATTTCAATAATATTTTACAGTCAACTCTATGAATGAACAACAATATGCTAGAGGGTTAAAAGTAAGTCAGCCAAAGGGTCGTTTATGTTTCAAAAATCAATTTCTTTAATACGTTTTATTTATTTAAAAAAGGTGATAGAACTTTAAACTTATAAGTTTGTTTTCCTTTTTGTCCTTTCAGTATGAATTGCGTGTTTAGTTTTTAGCTTTCTGTGTATAGGAGACTTGCATCTATGTGCTGATGGTGTGATATTTTGGAACAAGGTCACAGACAGATGCTGACAGAAAAAGTCCAGGAATAAAGTATTCCTACTAGTACTGTGTGGGAGAAGAATAATTAAAAAACAGACATTAACATCTATGAAAACTTAGAACAAGCTCCTGCCTCAAAATGCATTTTAAAAAATTATACCATGCAGTCAAAACCTGCCAGTTTATTATTTAATCATGTCCTATTTGGGTGGTGTGCTGAGAAGACACATTATCACCTACCTTTTCTCAATATTAAAGGCATGAAAGTGGTAGAGTCATAGTATTGGGAGGTACTTTAGGAATCATTTTGTCAAGTGCACTGATTTTATGGAAGAGGAAATGGAGGGTCAGAGCTGCCGTGCCCGCCAGTGCCCAGGCCTTGGGGGCTGGCACGACTCTCCCACCCCAACTACCCTCCTCAGGAATGTCAGCCTCACACGTTTCCACTTAACTAACTAGATTATGGAATTTACTTCAACTTCCACACCCCACAGGCTCTGCTGACTGCTTTCTTCCACTCTTCCCAGCCCTGCTTCCTGCCATTCCTGGTCCCTGTCCCACCACACAGACACCTGGAGCCCGAACTGAAGAAATAGAAAAGCAGGTGGGAAAACGAAGGAAACACTTGTGGGTGATTGTCTAGTTATATCCAAGCAACTCCAGAATTAACCTGACACGTTTTTATGTTAATGGTTATTTTACTGCATAATAATCACAAATAACAACTTAACGGGGAAAAGAGGGTATGAACATCTAGGAATAAGATTCCCCTCTTGTATTTTTAGAATATGTTGTGTCATTGAGTCTTTTTAGTAAGAAAAATGAGCTGTGTTCACAGCAAACTTCCTCAGAGGGTAGTTTTTGGAGGCTCTGCTCACTCTGAAGGCCAAATTCTTGACTCCAGCAGATGAGGAAGGAGCTGGGCAATTCAGGCAGTTCTTTGTGTTGTAAGCATTTTAATGTTTTGGTATATTATGATGTTTTAATATTTTAAAATAGTCTTTCTGGCTGGAGAGAGACTGCCCCTCCCTGAGATGGCCAGTTCTTAGAGATGGCCGAGGGTCCAGCCGGAGCGGGTCTCTGAAACACAGAGCCGGCCCCCTCCGTCTGGCCCCTTCACGTCAGGAGGCCTCATCCCCCTTCCCGCAGCATCCCAGGGCCGGGTGCAGGCTGACTCGGGACCACGGTTACAGCTCCGAGCCCACTGAAGTGATTCCGTTAGCCAGTCCTAGGCTGTTCAACCTGCCTTGCTTTTCCTGCAAAAACCCAGTAAAGGTCATGACCTTAACCTTTTCCCCACGCCTGTCTGCTAGAAAAGAAATAATTTGATATTGAATTGACCAATACGAAGTGGGGAGCTAGTGCTCCACAAACCCGACTCCCCGGTGGCGTATAGGTTATGGATTATATAGAGAAAAGTCACAAGACGCTGGGGGTGAGGGGTTGGGGCTGTGCTGGGAGCTGATTGGTCAGAGGTGAGGTGAGGGTAAGAAATCGTTTCTTCAGGACTTGAGGACAGCTCTGAGGTCTTTTCTGGTGGCCCTCTGTCCGATCTCATAGGAAAGTAGCCGGGGGTCCTTCAGCCTAGGGCTCAGGAGCTGAAACATAACTTAGGTCAAGATGTGACCATTTGCCAGGTCCCTACTGTGTTCCGTTGCCTCGGGGGACAGGCTAGGTCTCTGAGAGAGGGTTACGCTTTCTACAACCAGGATTTAAACCAACTTTAATCAAAGTCCTAAGGACCCTTGGTTTATCTTTCCCAGGTGGCACTGTGAGGCAGGCTGTGCCTCGAGTGTCCAGAACCGGGGAGTGTAATAACCTTTGTGTTTTCCGGAGCCTCTCCTGTGTGGTTTTAAAGGGAAGAGGTGAAGGGGTTGCTTTCGTGGGAAATATCCTATTGACAATGATGTAGCTAGATGGCTTCGGTGAGAACCAGAAACATTCTTGGACATGATGGACCAAGATGGTCAGCTGCACATCTCCCAGGTTCCTGATTTCCAACTTGGTTTCAACGGGGAGAAAACAACATATTTAAATATTCATCATCCTGTGCGACCAACGCCTGGCTCAGAAAGCCGGGCGACTATTCATAGAACAGATAATGAAGCGCTTTCAGAAGCCCTGTGAGCAGACTGATGAACGCGGCTCGCGTGTTTGCTGGGAGAGATGAAAGGCGAGGAGAGAATAGCTGCTTGATGAAAGGGCGCTGCCACCAGGCCCAGCCATCACTGCCGTTTCAGGAGATTATTATTTTTCCCCCTCGTGCCATTAATATCCAAATACACTAAATGCAAATGTGGGGTGTAATTAACTTTAAAAATATCGGAGTTGCTTAAAATGCTCATTTTTTGAGGCTTATTCCAGAGGAGTTTCTGTTTTGTAGAGGGCCAGCTCTTGGGTTTACTGACCCATTCACTTGGTGGTTGGATCTGCAGTCTGTTCCCGCGTCTGTGTGTAGACATTCATTACTTACTTCTTCCCAAGCACCCGGGGCTTCTTGCTGCTGGAAAGTCCTGTGTTGAATGACTAATGTTGTGACTTTGTTAGTGTAAATAATGCTAACTTTAAGTGTTCACTTTGAGTATTCCAGAGAGTTCAATTTTCAATTATCACTATACTAGAGGCCCAGTGCACAAGATTCGTGCACTGGGGGGTAGGGTCCCTCAGTCTGGCCTGCGCCTTCTCGCAGTCCAGGACCCCTCATGGGATGTCCACCTGCTGAGTTAGGCCTAGGGATCAGGCCTAAGCCCGCAGTCAGACATCCCTCTAGTAGTCCAGGGCTCTTGCAGTCCAGGACCCCTCGCTCCTTACTGCCTGCCTGCAGCAGAGGCGGGAGAGGCTCTTGCCACTGCCACTGTGCTCGGCAGCTGTGAGCCTGGCTTCTGGCTGAGCAGCGCTCCCCCTGTGGGAGCGCACTGACCATCAGGGGGCATCTCTTGCATTGAGTGTCTGCCCCCTGGTGGTCAGTGCACATCATAGGGAC
This sequence comes from Myotis brandtii, assembly GCF_000412655.1. Lineage (NCBI taxonomy): Eukaryota > Metazoa > Chordata > Mammalia > Chiroptera > Vespertilionidae > Myotis > Myotis brandtii. The sequence goes on along the minus strand of NW_005353539.1, from coordinate 1,022,018 downwards.
CGGTCATTCTGCCGTTCAGTTGATTTGCATATTAGCCTTTTATTATATAGGATGTTTTGGGGCCAAGGACTCTCTCTTAATTATCACTACATCTCCATGCCCTAGCCTATTCCTTATGACATAGGAAGTTTATAATAAAGGTTTATTGAGTGGAATTAATGCAGTTAAAATTAGATTTGTGTTTTGATACTGTAGGAAGCATTGTCATACATTTCCACAGAAAAGATAAAAAAGTGTTTATGATGATTCATAAATAGATGCTTACAATATGTCTTTGTTATTTTTCTCAAAGTGTAAGTTTGTAGAAAATAAACACACCAATTCAGATTTACAAATGAAAACAAAGCAAAACACATCTATACCTGGCTGGCTGGGCCCAGGTTGCATAATGTAATTTCTAAGCAATTTATTATTTCTCTGGATAAACAAGAGTCTCTATAGTGCTGGTATCTGTGGATGGATGGTAAGACTTTTGCACAACTTCTCAAGCCAAACTCCTAGAAATTTTCTTAGCTTCTTCCTTAGGTTTATAATGCCTTTCCCCCCTTTATTGATTAAGGTATTACAAATGTGTCCTTATCCCCCCAATGTCCCCTCATCCCCCCAGTCCTGCCCTCACCCTCACCCTCACCCCCTGTTTTCTGCGTCATTTGCTTATGCTTATATGCATGCATACAAGTCCTTTGGTTGCTCTCTCCCCTATAATGTCTTTTTGTTGCTAAATTGCATCTGTTTTAATTCTCATAGCTATTACCTTATTGCAGAGTCTCATCTTTTCCTATTTAGCTTATAGCAATGCCCTATCGATGATTCTTCTGCCTTTTGGTTTAGGTCTTTGGCCTTTAATCAATCCCCACTCCACAGTGAAATGCATGTATGACTAAATCAATGCCTTGTCTACAGCTAATTGATGGTTCCCCGTACCTAGACTCCTTCTGACGTAACTTTCATGACCTGGCCTTGCCAACCTCCTTTCAGGATTGCTTGTCACTCCTGCCCTCTCCCCTCAAATAGCATCCCCAGGACCCTGCTCTTCTCGAAGTCATCTAAGCATCGTCTTCATTACAGTCACTTTCCTGGAAAGTGAACCAACTAACCACTGCGACGGATACACCTTCTTCCTTTGCCTCGTCATCACTTCCATGTATTTTCCCCAACTGAATTAATGAACTGATTATTCATTTCTGGGTAATATTAATATGGAAGTCGCATACTTCTATGATTTTACTTATTCTGTTCTGCTACAATGATTCATCCACATGTCTGTCATTGCAACTCTTCTTTAATCTCCCTGAGAATCAAGCTGAGAATGGTACTGGTTTTCAACTCTACAGAATCACAGAAAGCAACTGACGTACAGTAAACTCAGAATAAGGGTTAGTTGGGCCAATGACTTTTAGTTTTAAATACCAAACATTTAGATTATTAAACACCAAACATTTATATTATTGCCTCTTCTGATCTTAGACATGAATTGTGAATAATTTTACTCAGCATCTGTTAGTCCAATATGCATTTTCCAGTCATGTTTTGAATAAGAAAATAATTAAGGTCTATTTATAAAGTCACGTGAAACAGTTGTGAGGGTGAGAAAATGTTTTCTATTTTTTCCTTGCTCTGACTGAGTCCTCTCAAATAGTTTTGCTGTAAGACAACCTACCTGAATTCAGGTGCAGTTGCTGCTGTTGAAATGACAAAGGAATCAATCTGTATTATTATGGGGTTTTCTGTTTTTATTTATTTTATGACGATCATAAACTTGAACTGTTATTTCTTCACTAGGTGAGAGATGAGAAGGGAACATTCTTTTTTCACTTTTATAACCACAATGAAATTTGAAAATCTGGAAGGTACCTGTTTTATGTACTGTTAGGGAGTGATTTCATGAATCATTAAAGTGGACAGGGTTTGGAATGACTATTAAGAAAGGTAATGAACTACTGAAAAGAACTTTTTGTGCAATTGTTTTTAAATGATTTACCTGTCACTTTATGTTAGCGAGAGCTATTTTGTTGTTGGAATCCTGACACAGACAAAGATAAAGCCGTCAGCCTGCGGACCAAAGATAACATAAAAGAAGTTAAGATTCCATTACTTGAGCAAACCCTCACTCAGGCAGCCTCTGCTCTTGACAAAGGTGAAGAACAACAGCTTTAGAGTCTTGCTGCTCAGAGGTCAAATTCTGTGGCGGAATCATGAGCTTACAGAGGAGGTATCTCCTAGAACCTCACGGGGCCAGGGAACGCACACTCTTCTCTCTCACGGAAGAGCAATCCTTACTGAATAGATGCAATCTGTATGATCTGGGCTACATGATTCGATAACAATGGGGGGGGGGCTGCTGTAAGGGTAGAGTGTGTGTCTAGGTCCTGGAAATTCTGCCTCCTCCCAAATGCTCATTAAAATGACTGACAGGGGGTGTTGATATGGGGGGAAATCTTCAGCAACGTGGGAAAGCAGGGAGAGGTGTCATCCTACTTCAGGAAAGTGAAAGGATTCTGCCACCTTTACTGTCAAGTGAGTCAAATAGAAGGCACAGAGCTGAGGACGCCCCTTTTACAAGAAAATAATGAGCCTGAGGAGGAAGTGGAAAGAAAAGGAATGTCCCTGTCAAGGATGTCTTGGGAGAGCAGAGGGAGGGCTTCCGGGAGGCAGGCTCTTGGGCTCCCCCAGGCGTGACTGACGGTATTAGAACCCCAATAGAAGCTTCCAGCACGAATAGCACCCACCATAAAGCACAGGTGTGGTGCTTTTGTCTCTACCACACTCGTGTTGCTAGGGAGGGAACATCTCCAGAAAAGTGCCTCCATGGCCCCTTCAGAGTCCTGGACTGAATGGTAGGCTGCTTTCACCTCCTTCCTATGTTTCTCCCACGCAGATCCAGATGAAACCCTGTGAACACCATGGAAACCTGTATAGGACCCATTAATATGGTCCCCGAGAGCACTTTTAGATTCCTATTACATTTAAACCCAAACTGGATACGCATACATCTATGTTTTGACAATAGATTAAAGGGAAAAACGATGGAGTGTAACTCATTTAAAATAGGACTCTGTCATTTCTTTGAAATATCAGTGTCTTCGATAGCCTTGAGCACTAAAGGGAACATGTAGGATATACCAAATCCATGTCCTCAATTTAAAAGAAAATAGAAATTATGTTGTTGTTTCTTAGAATTTATTGAATGACAGGATCTTTTGAGGATCTTATGAAAATTGTGGATACCCACCAAGAAAAATACACCTGACAACTTTCACCCAGAAATACCTGCATAACATTTAGGAGCTTTATAGCCTCCCTGAAATCTAGTTATTGATCCCAGATTATCCCTGTGTTAGTCTGAAATATAACCAACAGAAACAGAACCAGTTCATAGATGCAGGAATGGGCTCATGTGGTCATGGCCCGAGAAGAAGCCCCCAGGTCTTCAGTTGGCACGTTGCAGACCCAGGAAAGACACAGGTGCAAGTTCTTGTCCAGGTTCAAGTCTGGGGTAGGTGAAGACCAGCGGCCCAGCTTGAAGACAGGCAGAGGGAGAGACTTCGCCCTGACTCAGCTTTGTGGTTCTATTCTGGCCTTCATGTGATTAAAGGAGGCCACCCACACTGGGAAGGGTCACCGGCTTCACTCAGGCCACTGATTCAAATGCTGCTCTTGCCTGGCCGGCGTGGCTCAGTGGTTGAACATCAACCTATGAACCAGGAGGTCACGGTTCAATTCTGCGTCAGGGCACAGGCCTAAGTGTGGGCTTGATCCCCAGTGTTGGGTGTGCAGGAGGCAGCGAGTCAATGATTCTCTCTCATCATTGTTGTTTTTTTCTCTCTCTCCCTTCCTCACTGAAATCAATAAAAACATATTAGAAAAATCAAATGCTCCTCTTACTCAGACACTGCCGCACAGACACCCTGAACAATGTTAAACTAAATATTGGGGTACCCTGTGGCCTAGTTAAGTTGACACATAAAATGAACAATCAGAGCCTCTAATCTAGAGAAAGTTACCATGAAAATAGCACCATGCGAGGTAAGCTAATATTGACACAAATCCCCAAAGTCATAGAGCGTGAGATTTCAAGCTGGGCAGACTAGTTTGAATATCCTCATGTCTTCCTCATGGGCTGTGTGACTTCAATACATATCACTTAGCACAGTGGTTAGTAGCACCCCACAATGATGAGTATGGTTGGTGTAGTCACAGAGTTAAAGAATGTGATTCTTAAATTTAAAACTGCAATGGGAGCAACAACAGCCTAACAGACTGAGAAAATTAGAGTGAACCTAAGAAAGCGTTAGTAGAAAAAATGTCAGGTTGGCGTCTCCCAAGTAACTCCAGGCTAAGCTAGCCAGTGAGCGATTTTAGGGAAGTGTGTGTCATCACTGACAATTTAAAAAAAAATTTTGCTATTGCTTAAAATATTACAAAGAGTATTACATAATCTCCTTTTTATTTTCCCCCTTGACCTTCCCCCGGCCTCCCCTACTCCCCAGTGTCTTGTGTCCATTGGTTATGCTTATATGCATGCATACAAGTCCTTCGGTTGATCTCTTACCCTCCCCTCCCGCCCCCCTACTCTCCCCGGCTTTCCCGCTGTAGTTTGACAGTCTGTTCGATGCTGCTCTGCCTCTGTATCTATTTTTGTTCATCAGTTTATAATGGTCTTTATTATCCATAAATGAGTGAGATCATGTGGTATTTTTCCTTCACTGACTGTCTTATTTCACTTAGCACAATGCTCTCCAGTTCCATCCATGTTGTTGCAAATGGTAAGAATTCCTTCTTTTTTACAGCAGCATAGTATTCCATCGTGTAGATGTACCACAGTTTTCTAATCCATTCATCTGTTGATGGGCACTTAGGCTGTTTCCAAATCTTAGCTATGGTAAATTGTGCTGCTGACAATTTTTTTTTGAAACAGATTAGCATACAAGTGCTAAAACAATCATGGTACTTATTTTAATCCATCACGCTAGCAAAATATCTTTTTGGAATCATGCTGAGGAATGCTACAGGAAGGGCCTTCATGCAAACACCAAGTAATAGTGCCATTTATTTCAATTTACTAGAAAACGATATGGCAAGAGCTTTAAAAACGTATTTCTATCCTTTTATTCCAAAATTCCACATTCTGGGGTGTATTCTAAGAAAACAAATGAAATTTAAAAAAAGCTTGACACGCACAAATATTCATTTTGCATTATTTGCAAACTTACTGGTTGAGGGTCAATCATCAGATGATCAACCAATTCCAGTTAATGAGAATATTATTGCACTTATTATACTTGTAAGGATTTTATTAATAGCACGGAGAAATTCTGTGTTATAACATTAACTACAAAAGCCCAGAACCAACAGCACACATGAATCTATAAAGTCTAGCTATTGAAACAGTGTAAAAAATATTGAAAAGAAATAAACCTAAATATTGAAATGGTTGGCTTTGGGTGGTAACAATTGAATGTTTTTTTCCCCCCATTTTTATTTGCATAGTTCACATTTGAAATGAAAATACTTTATTTTTAAAAATGTATTATTATTGTCGGGGGTATTATAGGTGTCTCCCATTTTCCCACAACTCTCCCCTAACCCCCTGCCACCAAATGAGAGGAAAGGGACCAGCGTTGCGCCCCCCAGGCCTTCACTGCCTATTGTCCGTGTCCATGGGCTCTGCATATACGCATTTAAGCTCTTTGGTTAATCTCTTTTTAAAATGGGAAAAATTAAACAAAAGGTGGATAATTTAATGTGCAAAATTGGGCAAGACAGAAATAATCTTTTAAAAGAAAACCTAATTCAGCATTCTTGCTCAATTTTGCACATTGAATTGACTGGATTTGGGGATTTTTATTTGACCAAGTGCCTTTCTTCTTTTGTGAAGTTTTCTTAAGAAAGAGTAATATTTGGCAATGTGGAGAAAAAGGCCCAATGCATCCCCAGATTCTGTGTCTCCGAATTTACTCTTTTAACCTACAGCCCTAATCCAGAGAAATGGACAGGGCTTGTCTGTGCGAAGCCAAGAGTGGAATTGTTAATGTGCAAGGAGAAAACGCTCGCAGAGTTCCGAGTGCCAGAGGCTAAAACAGCCCTATCCTCAGAACGCAGAGACAGTGGCGTGATGGAATTTAATCTGGCAATTTCTTTTTCTGCCCACAGAGAACAAAAGCAGCAGCTTAATAACGATAAACTGTACGGAGCATTAGGATCTGGGAGAAGCTATTGGTGAAGCCCCGGGAGAGCGAGTCATCTGCGCCGTGAGTGATGGGCGCGCGGGCCTAGGCTGTTGGTGAGCGCTGCCACCGCCAACGCTCAGAGGAAATATTACAGGAACGTCTTAGACATTTAAATTCATCCTTTCAGCATTTGACAAAGAAAAATGGTGGATCGAGACTGAAGTCTTTAAAGCTAACAGTTTGTCACGGATCTGGCAATCTGACACAGTTATGAAAATTCACTCCGAATCCGGCAACGTGGAGGGTCACCCATGTTTCTCCATCCAGCTGAGCCCCGGGAGCCCACAGGTGCACACTGATAGGACTGAGCTACATGTGGGACTGTGGTGTCCTTCTGATGCAGCATGGTGTCTGCATTCTCCTCTCCTCTCTGCTTCCCTCTCCTTGCCCCAAAGCATCAAAATCTCATCCAGTTACTTCTTTTTTTTTTTTAAGCAAAATATTTTTATTGATTTCAGAGAGGAAGGGAGAGGGAGAGAGAGATAGAAACATCAGTGATGAGAGAGAATCATGGATCGGCTGCCTCCTGCACGCCCCACACTGGGGATTGAGCCCACAACCTGGGCCTGTACCCCGACCAGGAATCGAACCCTGATTGCCTGGTTCATAGGTTGACGTTCAACCACTGAACCACACTGGCCGGGCAATATCATCCAGTTACTTCTTATCAGTTCCAGGGTGTCTCTTAATGGCTCAGTCAAGCAAAAATTGAATTTGTCACTGTTTCCTGGCTCTGTTGTCCACCACTGCCACTCACAGGATTTCGCTTCCCAACCTATGGCCGTACTTTGCTGGGCTCCTTTGTGGGTACGAGGACCCAGCTCTTTTAGATCCGCTCCAGCTTTCACTACCACCCACTCCCGCATCTCCTGCGTAGGCTTCAGGCCCAGGGTGTGGGTAGCTTGGGTCCCCTCCCATCTCTGCTGGGCACGTGCAAGCCCTCAGTCTACCGGATGCACGGAGAGTTTATCAAGCCCCCCATGATGGTCTCACCTAAAATTTCCTGTTTAATCCTCAGTAATCTTCGGGCCATCGCCTGCTCCACCAGAACCGGAACCCTGGGCAAGCTGCTGGCTCTCCCTGTGTCAGGCCACGGACTCAGTCTACCGGATGCACGGAGAGTTTATCAAGCCCCCCGTGATGGTCTCACCTAAAATTTCCTGTTCAATTCCCAGGAATCTTCCGGGCCATCGCCTGCTCCACCAGAGCCGGAACCCTGGGCAAGCTGCTGGCTCTCCCTGTGTCGGGCCACGGACATGCTCAGTGTGATGGGCATCCTCCAAGTCAATCAAGTGAGCCCCCTCCAGCAGGCACGGCAAAGGGCCGGTTTCCCCTGTCTGTCCCGCCCTGGCCGGAGCACCAGGGCTGCTGGGCCGTGGATGGCAGCAACTGCAGGCATGAATGCCGGCACCTCATACAGCTCGAGTCTGACTTGCAGTAGTTTTCATGAGTAAACGCTTCTCAGTTTGGGGTATGCCTTTGATCAACTTCCAGAGCGCTGGCATTGATGTTTCTGACGGTTCTGTCGCATTTTACAGCAACTATTTTGGAAAAGGGTTTGTTGGGCTCCCAATGCCATCATGCTGGCAGGGAGAACTGCGGAGCGAGAATTTTAGAACAAGTCACATCTGTAAAGACATTTGAAAGTGAACAGAAAGACATACCGTGAAAATGAGTCAGAAAATAAATGGCCCGTGTGTCATTATTTAACATAGAACTTGAGGACACATTCCAGCCAAGAGAGAGACATGGAAATGTCACACTCAAGAACAGGAAAGTCATGAGAGAAGTAGACTTGTAGGCCATTTTTCATATCTTAGTTTGAAAATCAGATTTAGAAATTTTGTTGCTATTGTGGTCTTAGTTATTTTTCTGGGGCATTTTTGTTGTTGTTGCTGATGGACAACCATGCCCCCACCCCCCCTTTCTTTTCTTTTTTAATCCTCACCTGAGGATATTTTCCCATTGAATTTTAGAGAGAGTGGGAGGAAGGGGAGAGACAGACAGAGAGAGAGAGAGAGAGAGAGAGAGAAACATCGATGTGAGAGACACACAGCGATTGATTGCCTCCCACACGTGCCCCAGCCAGGGCCGGAGACTGAGCCTGCAACTGAGGTACGTGCCCTTGACCTGATGGAATCTGGGGCCCTTCAGTCCATTGGCCGACGCTCTATCCACTGAGCCAAACTGGCTGGGGCTCGTGGCCCTTTCTCTGCAGTGTTTTATTCCCGTGTTGATTTTGTTCCTTTCCCAGAACATTGGATTCTATTTTTTCCTCCTGACCATCATTTGTCAGCCCCAAGCCATCTCTTGTCCACTTAATACAGCAAATGGTGTTCTTTTTCAGCAAGTTCTAAAAATGACAAAATTATTGGCATAGTTGGCAGCTTGCACCAAAGGACTTAATTTTATGGAGATACTTAATTTTCCTCAGCAGAAGCAGAATTACATAAAACAACATAAAAGCCATTTTTACTTCTAATTAACTTGAATAATTTTTCCTGCCTCTTAAGAGTTTATATTAAATTAATTGAGCTACTCTTTTTTCTTTTCTTTTTTTTAAAAAGGGCATTATCTTTCAAAAGCCCTTCTTCTTGTCTTCTCCCTATATGGATGTGTTTTGTGTTAACAGAGTTATGATCTAGAACATACCGTATGATCTCTGTTAAAGGTTTTGCCTGGAAAAAATGGAAGCTATTTTAAAATATTTGCCATTTTAAAAATCCCCGTCTGGCGTGCAGCCTGGGCTTCGGCTCTCCTCTCCCTCATTTAAGAACCTACTTATAAACACTAGGAGAAGATGCTCATTCATGGCATTGAGAAGTAATAAGACATGTCACGGATCTGGAAGGCACATGGAGCCGCACTGGAGCTCACAGTCAGCAGCTCATCTTGACAAAGACTTCATTCCTGGATGACTTTAAGAATTTATTTTCTTCACAAATTCCAACTAAAAACACATCATGCTTAGAAACGTCAGCAACAGAGCAGGTCCTCGCCGGGGAAACAGCTCTGTTGGTGGTCTCCGCCTCCGGCTGCAGTGTGGCCAGGACTGTCGCAAGCGCAGGGTGGGCGGGAACAGTGACCTCAGCAGGGAGCGTTTGGGAGGGCAACTCTGGGGACCAAATGTTTGATGGGCGCCCATGCACCCTTCTGTGGGTCAAAAATACCCCAAAGAACATAAAGAGGCAATAGCAAATCTTGAAAAACTGTCTGCAGGGATTCCAAGATTAACGGTGAATATGTGGCCCGGCCGGCCTGGCTCAGTGGCTGAGCATCGATCTTTGAACCAGGAGGTCACAGTTAGATTCCCGGTCAGGGCACATGGCCGGGTTACAGGCTCGATCCCCAGTGTCAGGCGTGCAGGAGACAGCTGATCGATGATTTTCTCTCATCATTGATGTTTCTCTCTCTCTCTCTCCCTCCCCGTTCCTCTCTGAAATCAATAAAAATATATTTATAAAATATGAATACGTGTGTGTGTCCGGGGTCCCTGAGTCGGCCCCCTGGGTTGGTGATTCTCTGGGAGGACGCACAGGACTCGGCCTGCGGTCACACTCATGGCCACATTGCTGTAGAGAAAGGACACAGAGCGAATCGCAGTAGGGAGAGGAGCTGGGTGAAGCCAGAGGGGTCAGGGGCGAGGCTCTCAGGCCCTCTCCCAGGGACTCACAGAGGCCAGGCCTAATCCCAAACAGCGTCAACTGTGACAAAGGAAGTTAACTACCTGGGAGCCCATGGGAGACGCAGTGCCCAAGGACTCAACTGGTGTGAGCCCAGGGCCCCCTCTGCCCAGCATGTACCCAGACCCAGGCTCCCAGAGGGGAGCAGGTGTCCGACACAAGCACATTGTGTGCAAACAGTTAAGTGCAGTGAGTGCTCCCATCACAGAGGGAACGGGGAGGACACTCCAAATACAAGTTGCTGGGTGCCACCGGGCCCTGCCTTGCAAGCAGGTCTTTCTAGTCTGCTCTCTGAACTCCTTTCTCAGTTTACTTTATAATTCTGTAAATCAGGATTAAAAAGGCCAAGACTTTAGTGGAAGAATGAATAAAACATATGGGTAGACAATTAACAAAATTTTAAAAATATCAATGTCTATTTATTTTATTTTATTTTTTTAATCTTTAATTTCTTTATTGGTTAAGGTATTACAAATGTGTCCTCAT
>NW_005353539.1:988516-1011368 GCF_000412655.1 Myotis brandtii | reverse complement strand
GCTGTTTCTCTGTCTTTGGATCTGTCCCTGTTCATCAGTCTATGTTGTTCTCTATATTCCACAAATGAGTGAGATCATGTGGTATTTATCTTTCTCTGACTGGCTTATTTCACTTAGCATAATGCTCTCCAGTTTCATCCATGCTGTTGCAAATGGCAAGAGTTCCTTCTTTTTTACCACAGCGTAGTATTCCATTGTGTAGATGTACCACAGTTTATTTTTTTGACTGCATTTCTGTGAACTGTCTTCCCCCCATAGGCATATCCCTGGAGGCATATCCCTACAGAAAGCAGATTAGTGACTGCCTGGGGCTAGGGCGGGAGGACAGGGAGGGGGCACTGGGAAAGGGAGGCGACTGTTAATGGGTTTGGGTTTAAAGTCTTACAATTGGCTCCTCTCTGAAGGGGCGTGGCTAGGCCCTGGGGGCGTGGCTTGACTAAAGGGCGGGACGAGCCAGCTTAAAGCCCGGCTGAGGAGCAGCAGCTCACCTTGTGGTGGCTGTTTCCCGTGGAGGCATGGAGGAGTGCGCTCGCCTCTGCGGAGTGGGCTCTCCCCGGGGATGTCGGTGTCATCAGAAGCGCCAGCGCCCAGCGGAGATGGCAGCTGCCGAGGGCAAACCAGCCCCGGTCCCGGCAGAAAAGCACCTGGAGGCGGACGCGGCAGCGCGGTGCTGTGCGGGGAGTGGAGGAATCGCGAGCCCCATGCCAACCCTTTTTTTTTCTGCTCGCTGCAGGACCTGCCGGTGGAGATGCTGGTCGAGATCTTCGCCTCGCTCCCCGGCACCGACCTGCCCAGCCTGGCCCAGGCCTGCACCAAATTCCACCACATCCTGCACATCGACAGCATCTGGAGACGGCGCTGCCGGGAGGAGTATGGCGTTCGTGAAAACTTGCAGAACCTGGAGACCATAGGTATCTCTTACCGAGAAGTCTATGCGAAGATGTTCCCATACAGACACATTTTGGGTTTGTGGAAGCTAGAAAGTAGCTATAAAAGACTGCTGAATGTCGTGGTGGACGGCTTATGCATTACTGGTTGGACGTACAGGCCTTCCCTTGACACCCATGTGGATGGCCCAATGCCATTCAAGCCCGCGTTCAGAATTTGCCTGACGGAATGGAAATCAGCCACGGTGGAGTGCATGGAAGGCCGCCACAGCAGGCCCCACAGCTGCCACCTGCAGATTCAGAAGGACAGGCTCACCCTCCAGTGCAAGAAGACAGACCACCGAAAGGATTCACCCACGCGGCTTAGGAGAGAAGTGGGGCTGGGGCTGGTGCGGGAGGACAGACAGCAGTATGACTGCCTGACCTACCGCCGCCTCTACCTCCCGCCCAGCCACCCGGACGACCTCATCAGGCCAGGCCTCTTCCAATGCAAAGACGATGACTTGGGCCTAATGATTGCCATGCTCAGCTTCCATGGGAAGTATGCCAGGCTCACGACGGTCACGGGAGACTTAATCTGGACTTTAGAGATCCATCTCATGCGCCGCATCCAGCTGCGAGATGGCGAGTTCTTCCGCGACTTCGACGAGCTCTCCCGCGTGGTCCAGGAGATCCCAGGCTCACGACGGTCACGGGAGACTTAATCTGGACTTTAGAGATCCATCTCATGCGCCGCATCCAGCTGCGAGATGGCGAGTTCTTCCGTGACTTCGACGAGCTCTCCCGCGTGGTCCTGGAGATTGACGAGCAGGTGATCCGGGAGCAGCAGCAGCAGCAGCAAGAAGACGGGACTGAGGAAAGCGAGGGCCATGGCTGGCAGAGCCCTGCCCAGCCCAGCGTCGGGTCCGGGGCTTTCGGAGGAGCAGCCTGTTCCGTTTGTTCTGCCTGTGGGCGTGCGCTCAGGAGACCAGAACTACCCCCGGACCTGCAGGATGTGTTTCTATGGCATGGACATTGGTATCTTTGATGGCTTCCCTGGAGTCTTCATCCTGTTCGATGAGAACCACTTGGGGTTCATCTATCTGCAGATGAAATACTTCATCCTGTACAGCAGAGTCCAGAACACCTTCCAGAATGTGGAGGCACCATCCCCGCAGGCCTTCCTGGGGATGCTCTCGAACATTCAGTCCTGACCCCCTCTATTTTTTTTTTAACATGACATTCCCTAGTGGTGTTAGTGCTGGGAAATTTACACTCCCACAGACTTTTTCTAAAGAGTATAATTCAGCACAGCTTCTCTCTCCATCTCTCTCTCCCACTCTCTTTCATCACTCATAATAGATAGAAAGATATAGAAATCAGAACATGGATATGGATATAGATTAAGGTAGACATAGATATAGGTGTAATTTTCCTATTCTTTGAATGTTGAAATTCATTTTAAGATATACTAAGAAGTAATTAAATATGCTGAAAAAATTCTGGATTAAGAATATTCACTGCAGGATTCTGTTAATATATTAGAAATTCGAAATAACCCAAATGACCTACATTGAGGAAATAAATATTTTGGACTGCATCTGTATAGTTGAGTAGTAAATACCACAGGGGACAGACATGCTAATGACTGAGACCAGTCTTAGGACCAGTTTCTTCATGTTGCAAAACAATTATCTCCATAGGAAATAAGCTACCAAAAAAAAAAGAAAAGAAAAGAGTGTAGCACTCGTGCCATAATGAATGATCAGAAGAAGGAAGGTAATCAATACAAAAATAATACTTGACAAAGCATAATAGCAAATTAGTTTGGACAAGATGAGTTAAATCACTATGTGGCTTTAAAAACATTTTTTTATTCCATTTTTGTAGAAAAATATAGCAGAAATACGTAAAAATACTTGATACACAACATTGCAACAGGTCCTAGCCAGGATTATGGCTGGTTCCAGCCTGCCCCACAGGGTGGACAGCTTGTGTTTCCTATTGCTACACAACTATTCACAATCACAACAGAGACACTTGCAAATAAAGCATAAAATCTCTTGTCAACAGACTTTGTTATGGTATTTGTCCAGAGTATTAGAGGGAAATAAATTAAATTACAGAAGAATCCTCTGATTAAAAAAAAAAATTATCTGAAGACACACGCTTGAGCTCACACTGCAGACCGGGCCCGTTTCCACCCCGTGGGTATTAGCAGTGGGATGAGCACAGCTCGTAGCTACAGGAACATCGCTGCAGGCATGATGAATGGACCCGGGATCGGACCAATTGGGATTTCACGGTCTGGAGCATTATGCATTTGTCAGTCTTGTTCAATTGTTCGCAGCAAAGTGACTCAATCATATTGTTCATGTCACTCGGGGAAAAAAAATAAAAGTGGAGTGGTCTAAAATTAGCTTGTGTACTAACTCCAGGCGATTGGTCTCTGTCCAGAGGCACTTTCCCACCGCTGATAGATTCTTGTTATGAAACTTAGAACCCATTTGTGACGAGTCACAGCCCATTAGCCATCTGCTCTCTCTTAGAGACCTTTCCTTTGGTAGCATAAAGATTTGACTTTCATGATAATTTAAAAATATTTTACAGGCATTACAAAATGACAGCGAATACAATCAGCATCGCACATTAGAGCAATCACTTTGCTAAAGATCGGTCTAAGGGTACAATGACTAAAACATAGGAAGTTCACATAAGATGAAACTAACACATGGAGAAAAACCAGAAAATACCTCCCCCAATAAATATTGCATTGCAGTAGAAGACACGGTCTTCATATATGACAACATGCATGGGCCATTGAAAAGGGCATCTGAGCCAGGGCACTTCACAACTGAATTTTATATGATCCCCTAAAGACAGACAATGCCATTGGAACTATCCTTGGTCATAACGAAGATAGAAATCTTCCTGTTTCATTTGTAAAACTTTAATAATAAAACTTTATCATGATGGCATCTGAAGTTATACAAAAATCTCAATAATAAATAAAAGCCAGATCATTTCAAATAAATGTTTAGCAAAAGAAGCCAGAGAAACATCAGAAGACTAATACATTACGACCAAGTAGGATTTAATACATAAATAAAAAAGGGGTTAAATATGGAAGTCGAGGACCAGCCCTAGACTTCATACCTGACCTATTGCAGTTTCACCCTTCCCCACGAGACTGATCTTAATCAGTCAGTCTGGAATTTTTTGGCCTCTACCGATGAGGTAACCTGTCATGTGGGGCATCTGTTCCCCAAAGAAGGGGAGGCAAAGAGCCTGATGAGACCCCCACTTCAGGGAAGTGCCCGCAGTGACCCTTTCTTTCCTTTTGCTAATAACTTCTGGTCCCACCAGCTTCGGCCTATAAAGCTTTTCATGTTGTACAGCTTCCCTGGGCTCCCAGCTACTGACTAGAGGGGATGCTGGCCAGCTCAGGACTTGTTGTCTAAAGCCAATTCGATATTTAAAACTTACCCGGTTGAATGTTTGCTCTTTGACAGCATTGAATAATCCATTACATCAACAAATTATAGGAAAAATACGATTTTTTCTATTGATGCTGCAAAAGTATCGCATTCCTTTTTCTTTTTATTTATAAAATGAAAACAATGGCACAGGAAGGTTTGCAGTGGGAAGCCTTTTTCTCATCACTGTCTTACCGCTGACCCGACAGAATATCAAAAGAAAAAATGTGTTAAGAGCAGGTGGAAGGTAATGACGGTCACCCACAAAGAATGACCCTCTTCCAGCCAACAGCCTTTGGAGCTCAGTATTCATGGCTCACACCTGTTCACCCACCTGGACGTCCAGGTGCCCGTCCAGGTGCCCGCAGGCCTGGTTTCCGCGAGGCCTCTGTGTGTGGCTTTCCGACGGCCGCCTCCTCACACGGTCTTCCTTCTGTGGTCACGCAGTCTCGGTTTTGCTCCTTTTTCCTATAAGGACACCAGCCTTGTGCCCGCATTTTACCATAATTACCTCTTTAAAAACAACAATATTGAATAGAAGTACAATAGGTGACATCCTTATCTTGTTCCTCATGTTAAAAATAACGCTTTCCTTATGTTACAAGTAAATACGGCATTTTCTGCAGGGGTTTTGCACATGTCCCCGGTGAGGCTCAGGATTTTACCTTTTTCCTCATTTGCTTGGTGTGCTTTCTGCTGGCTTTTATTAAATGCTTTTCTCTGTCATCAGTATTTGACTTGTATGCACATTTACATGTGCTCGTGGTCTTCACTGAATGGGGCTTCGATGGACGGTAGAATCCCCAGAACCACAGATTGACGGGACTCACAGACACTGTGCCCTTCCGGCAGGTGCCCCTCTGTTTCCGCCTTCAGTGTTCCCCCCGGGAAGCTTATCCGTTTGAGGACGCAGAGCATCCTGTCGGTCCTACTCCCTTTGCTGTTTGTTTGAGTCCCAGTGTCTGCATGAGTGACCAGCAATGGCAGCCGAGGGGTGAGGGAAGGGTTCTCACCTTCGGAACAAGCACCCCCAGCATCAGGAGACACGTGCCTCCCTGTGGGCTCTGATGCCGCGGCAGGTGGTTGGAGGAGCACAGCGCCCTCCGATCCCAGACATTGAGGCGACCATCACTGAGCCAGCTGAGCTGGAAAGTGTGCAGAAACAGAGCCTTGTTCTTTGCCCATTGCCTTCCAACCCCAACTCTGCGATCATTTCCCCCACCTTTCCGATGAGATCTCGCACAGAGCTCCACACGTGGGGTTATGCTGGATGATAAAATTCTCTCTTTAGTCCTAAGACCAGTTTCTTCTCAGCCATTAACAGTCTGTCCCCTGTGGCATCAGTGCTCCAAATGCCTGGGAAGTTCAGGTTCTTGTGTTTGGACCCGTGCCAGCCTATTGCAGAGGGGCTTGCGATGGGGAGCAAGTGGCGGTCAATTCAGCCTCCTCCTCGGCCAGCTCTTCTCCCACCCTTCCCCCTGCGTGCTGCTCTTTGTCTCCAGGGGAAGGTGGGGAGGGAGAAGAGGCGAGCGGGTGGACGGCTTTGCCTGGTGACACTGCTGTCGCCGGCACCTGGGACAGATGGGTCCCAGCTTCGTCCCGGGCCGCTCACGGTGGTCCTCTCGCTACAGCTTCTCTGGGAGCCACTTTAAGGCCCTGCCCTTGTTCTGCCCTCAACAGTGAAGGGAAGGGCCTCGTCCCCCTCGGGTTGCCTCTGCTCTCACTAGAAGCTTTGCTGGTCTGGGTTCTTTTCAGGGCGACCCCAAGCCCTCCTGGGGCCCCTCCTTCCTGGGGGGCAGGCTTTTCTCCACCAGAAGAAAAGGCAGGCATTCTTCTTCCTCCTGTCACATTCTATCAGTTGCTGGGAAAACATGTTACCTCCAGTCTTTTCAAGGATGGGCGATACCTGGTTCTTCTGCTCTCTCCGGCCCTAGGGGAGCGGTCCCTAAGCTGCTGCCTGTGAAATGACCTGGGATCTTAAAACACCCATATCTACCTCCCACTTCCAGATATTCTTAGTTAATCGGAACTGAGTGCAACCCAGGCATGGACCTTTTTATTAATTTAATTAAAATATATTTTAATATATGTTTATTGATTGCAGAGAGAAAGGGAGAGGGAGAGAGAGATAGAAACATGAATGAGGAGAATCATTGATCGGCTACTTCCTGCACCCATCTCCTTCCCCCCCCCCCCCTCCCTTACTGGGGGTCGAGCCCACAACGCGGGCATGTGCCCTGAACGAGAATTGAACTGTGACCTCCTGGTTCATAGGTCGATGCTCAACCACTGGCCATGCTGGAGAGGCAGCATGGACTTTTTAAAAGATGCAGTGATTCTAATGCACAAAGGTTACCTCTCTGTCCTAGGGAATAAACGGCACTATATTAGAATGAACATCTGTGACCTCCCTCCCCCCAGCTGGCTTACGGTGCTCAGGGTGGCCGTCACTCCAATACTGGCAGCTCTCTTCAGACACCTCTCTGAATTGACCTGGTGTTCCTCTCACTGTGGGCTGTGGAACTACTTCACACCTGTTCTAAAATGTGGAGCATTATTAAATCTGAGTCCAAAAGGATCGCATTTTAACATCCAGATGTTTGAAAAATACTCTTCAAATTGCGAGTACGAAGAGGTAGAGTCAGTGATTATGTAGTTTTTACATATGAATATTCATAAGAACAAGCTATTAAAGTATACTGCTACCTAGAAAAATAATAGAAAAGTAGTAGAAAAATAATTGTGGCCTGTTCTTATTAAATATTACATACTTGAGTGCTTATTTTATAACTAGAGGCCCAGCACATGAAATTCATGCATGGAGGGGGGGTGTCCCTCAACCCAGCCTGCACCCTCTCCAATCTGAGACCCCTTGGGGGATGTCTGACTCCCGGTTTAGGCCTAATCCTGCAGGGGATCGGGCCTAAACCAGCAGTCGGTCATCTCTCTCACAATCCGGGCCTGCTGGCTCTTAACCGCTCGCCTGCCTGCCTGCCTGATTGCCCCAAACCGCTTCTGCCTGCCAGCCTGATCACCCCCTAACCGTTCCCCTGCTGGCCTGATTGACGCCTAACTGCTCCCCTGCCGGCCTGATCGCCCGCAACTGCCCTCCCCTGCCGGCCTGATCGCCCGCAACTGCCCTCCCCTGCCGGCCTGATCGCCCGCAACTGCCCTCCCCTGCCGGCCATCTTGTGACGATGTCGTGCTAGGGCATTGCGAGAGGGCATGACGCCACCGAGGTTTTTATGATATAGGATTCCCACCCTGGGATGTGTTTATTTTTGCTTATATTCAGCTTTGGAATACTTTTGAAGAGGAATGAAATGTGTTCCTTTCTTTGGCCGGCTCGTTAAGGGTCCCTTAGAATTCTGACTCCAGGGACTAAGGAGGGGCCGGCCCACCCCTCGCCTGGAGAGGACAAGGCTGATGGAAGGGGCTGCAGTCGCCGAGCCAAGGGGCTGCATGGATGGCTGCGTGCTGCCTGCGCTTTGCGAATTAGAATTAGACGCTCAGGCAGGCAAACTGTCTCTGTCCTCTCCCCCCACAATTAGGCTCCATTGGTTATGACATTTCCCTCAAAAACAACAATCAAAATGGGTTTCCTTTTTCTTTTTGGAAACTTCTCTTTTAATTGAAAGTTCCTTAATCTTTTTAGAGAGCAAATGCATAGGAAGAAAAATCTCATTAAAAAAGGAAGTGTAGCAGCCAGGGTCCTGGCAACAACAGATAAACAGACGGTGCATTCAAATCGGGCGACCCGAGGCGAGTTTCACGCAGACGTGCAGACGTGCTGCAAATGGTGGGCAGGGCCAGCAGGCTCGTGCCTTACCTTGGAGCATGCCTGGGCCTGATGGGCAAATGCAGGAAGCAATGGGCCAGCAGCTGCAGACATGGAGGCCTAGGGCCTGGGAGAAGCAGGTTGCTGGTCTGGTCCATGCCACCCCACAGGGAGGAAACCAGGGGACTCCCTCACCCGGCCGGCGTGGCTCAGTGGTTGAGCATCGACCGAGGAACCAAGAGGTCATGGGTCAATTCCCCGTCAGGGCACATGCTCAGGCTGCTGGCTCCATCGCCTCCAACTGCCTTCCCCTGCTGGCCTGATCGCCCCCAGGGGAGGGGTGTGCAGGATGCAGCAGATCAATAATTCTCTCTCATCATTGATGTTCCTATCTCTCTCTCCCTCTCCTTTCCTCTCTGAAATAAATAAAAACATATTAAAAAAAATAAAATAAAATACCCTCCCTACCTCCCAGCTCTCCCTCCCTCTTTCTGATATCGTGCTAATGCTTCCTCTTATCTGAACTCAACTGAAAGCCAGAGGTCAAAGGTTCAGTTCTTAGTGGTCAGCCTCCTAGAGCACAGAGCAAGGTGAGAAGGGTGAGCATTGGATGTGGAGGGCAGACAGGTGTCCATACAGTCCATACCTTTGGTCTCTCAGCCTCCACCCTTGAACTTCATCCAGGTATGAAATCCATGTCCTCACCACAGGGAACACAGTATATCTCAACAGCTAGCATATCGTCATGAGGAGACATCTAGACAGACATACTTTTACCCGGAGCCCAAACATTAGCTACAACCAAGGTCTGAATGTAAGGTGGCAGCCACTGCAAAGAAAGGAATAAACAGCTACTAGAAAACAGAGCTGCTATGGTTCCCAATTTTGCAGCGCATCACCGACCGATGTCATTGCTGTCTTCGTCTCCTACGTAGTCTATGTTCTCTTTACACTCTGTTAGCGCCTCATCAAAGTAGGGTTCAGATTTTCATTTAGTTGGGCCATGGGGTCTGGCGGTCTTGTCTTTATTGGAAGGCCAGAGTTCTGCAGGGATAGGAGAACTGGCCCTAAATAACCTCCTCGCTTGAAGAGTATAGAAGCCACCCATGGGATTAATTGCATCTGATAGTGGAGTTATCCCCCTCTCTGTCTGTTGTGTTGGTGATATGTGGGGTCCAAAATGACCAAGGATGGGCTCAGCTTCCAGATCGTGGAATCATGACTATGTTCTCCAGCGAAAGTGCCCCTCCCATGGGAATAGCCTGAGATTGTGGGGACTAAGGCAGCCGAGGCTGTGGGGACTGAAACACACATTTGTGAAGAGTTTGATTAGTAGCCAGCTCCGTGCCTTGGGCCTGACCCCGCCTATGGCTGAGGTGGCACCATATGTCAGCCCCTGGTTAAGGAATGTTCGCCATCCTCCAGGACAGCACCTCTCCTAGCAGAACCCGTCTCCCAACTGGCACAGTCACTGACCTTCCAGCCTCTGGGAGAAGGAGCAGATGGTAAGAGCAGAGCTGCCACGTCACACGTTTCATTCTTCACCGTGAAATGAGTTCCTGGAACGGAAGCAAGGTGTGCAGGGTCTCACGGCGACGGGTGAGGCACCCTGGACGCCTATAAATACCGGCGCTGGCAGAAGTGGGGCGAGGAGGATGGATTTCTACCAAGAATATGTGTCTGTGTAGGCGCGTCACCACTCCCTTAGTGATCAAAGAAGTCCAAGGTAACGCCGTGCTGTCAGGTGGCCGGCGAGGGATGTCATACGCTGGGGCTTCGTGCTCACCTTTGGCCCATTTCACTTTGGGACCAGCCAAGCAGGTCAGGTGAGTGGGGAGGAGATAAGTGACCCAAGCGCCTTCCAAATATTCAGGGTGGTCATTTGTCTCTGAAACCCCCTAAAGAGGCGGCATTTGATTTCGGTTCACTCTCAAGGTCAGGTTAATGGGAGGGGTCACAGCGCCATCTGGCCTTCTCTGCTGCAATGTCTTCACTCCATCAATCAGGAAATAAACAAGGAACGTTCCTCAGTGACTATGTTCATCTTTGCTATATTGTCTGGGTTTGGAGAAACACCGCAGATGGACCCCCAGTCCCACTAGCCCCCCCGCGGGAAGAACTCGGGGCAGGGGCCCATCTATTGCCTGGCTGTGGGTCACAGTGACACCCTAGGTCTCCAAGGGTTGGGATCAGGGCAGAGCCGGTGTCTGAACACCTGGGAGCAGCCTGCCCTCCCTGCATGGCTGTGCGCCTGACATTGTTAGGTTCCCACGGAAAGTCAGGGGCGGCGATTCCTGACGGTCCTGAAGCCACATTTCGGGTCCTGCTCAGATGGTCCTGTCGACCTTCAGATGCCTCTGACCAGCGGCGGCCCATCTGGTCTGCCTGTTAGAATCCCCTGGGAAGCTTCCTTGGGTCTGGGCTGTGAGCTGGGCTTGGTGAGTTTGAAACCTCCCTGGTGCCCCTGAGGCGTGAGAATCACTGCTTTCCCGTCGTGTCGCCGGGAGTCGGGGAGAGCCGGCTTGTGCACTTCTCACCATGTCCCCTGGAGATTCTGATCGAACCTGGAAACCTCTGCTAAACACGCGTTTGCGCTCACAGACTGCCCACTGCTGTAGAGCTCCCGCTTACACCGCCCCGGCTGCGGAGACAAGGCTGCAGCCCAGTCCTGCAGGGAGCGCAGACGCCTCATTGAATGGGGTCTGCTCCGACCTCTGCTTAATCCTCTCGGCAGGACAAAGTTAGAGCCTACACTCTCGCAGGCTCTCTGGGCGCGTGCTAGTGCGGACGGGCTGAATTCTGCAACGTGTTAGATCTGCTTCCAGAGCAGACCTGGCACTTCTCTGTCCAGTCTACACTGGAATCCAGTTCTAATTATGAGCCTGGAGACGTGGGGCAGAGGTTGTGTTCAGAGGAGAACTCACATCCGTGATGGGGCCCACTTGCTCAGGGGAAGTCATAGGTGAGCTTCAGTGCAAGGGGAGACTGGCTCCTTCTCATGGAGAGCTCAGGGGCTCTCTATTTGCAGGAGTTTCAGAAATATTTGGGGTTCAGTGCTCCCTGCATTGTGTCTTTTGGTTCAAGGGTTCCTGTCCCATGTGTCAGGGCCCCCTGCCTCCTTAGCAGGACCTGAGCTTGGTGTGCTTGAGACCTGCAGGGTTGAGCGTATCCTCACGACAGACCTCTGCTCATCCTCAGCCCTGCCTGCCCCAACTCCAGGAGGTGAGACTTGCTTTAATGTGTTGCCTAGGCCTTCTGATTTCTACTCATCTTCTCAGTTCGATATGCTTTCCATTCCTCTCCAGGGCAGCGTTTCTCAGCCTCATCACTGTTGACATTTGCGGTCAGATAATCTTTTGTGACGGGGGCCTGTCCTCTGCATTGTAGGACCGTTCACAGCATCCCTGGCCCCCACCCACCAGTACCGAGAGTCACCCCCACCCCCAAGTTGTGACAATCAAACTGTCTCCAGACAATGTCAAAGGTTCCCTGGGGGACCAAACTGCCACCAATTGAGAACCACTGCCCTAGAGCTGTCAGGGGAAAAGCCCCCGGATGCCACGACCTTTTCATCCATATTATCATCATAGCGGCCAGTGGCTGCAGCAAACTGCCCTCTCAGCCACTTGTCCCCCACTTGCCCTTCATTGCCGCCTACACCGATTTGAATAAACATGATCCCAGGTGACGCTGGCTGCTCATCTCCCCTTCCCCTGTGGCAAGGAGAGCAGCCCAATCCCAGAATCCCTGTCGAAGGTCTGTTTCCTAGAGCTATTTCAGTACCAAGTTCTGTACCAGTTAACATCCCAGCAGGAAACAGATGTTACACTGAATCCGAGCAATTTGACAGCAGTTTAATCAGACACTATTTACATGGATGTGGGCAGGACTTAGGGAGACCGAAAGGGAAGTGCAGCGCCCTGAGCTAGAAATGGGTCATGGGGGTGCTGGTGGGGGTGGGGGAGCTCCATTCCCACCTCTCTCTAGGCCTGAAGAAGTAAGGGAAGGAGGGCAGAGAGAAGTTCCAGATCATAGAGCCACCTGGAGAGGGAGCGGTGGGAGGGCCTGTGGTGCCTCTCCCTCCAGGTGCTGTCCTTTCCTGAAAGCAGGAGCCTGGACATCAACACCCCCATCCTCTCTGCTCCTCCTCCTTCTGTGCAGCTCCCTGTTGGCAGAGCCCGCCTGCAAGAGCCCTGAGAAGTCACGTGGTCAACACGTTCTCCAGTGAACCTGGGAGCTACTCTTTGAGATCCGTGGATTTAGGCACCATGGTCACCAGGTTCTTTCTTGGCAGCTAAACCCCTGGCATATCTCATAGCCGCTTCCCAGAGTTCCTCCTTCCCTTCTCTCCCCACAAACACTATGTCTTCGAGTTTCTTCGTCTAATTCTCTACTTTTCTCCAGGGAAGTATATTCTCTAGGAACTTCTTGAGAAGGAGGCGGTTCCCCTCCCATCCCTCCTCCTCTTCGTCCTCTTCCTCTTCTGCTTTGAGGTTTTGCAGCGTTGAGCTCTCTGGGACAGTGCTTTCTGGCTACTGACATGTCACATGCCCCCTGGCGCCAGTCCTTTGCAAAGCGTCCTGTGTTTCTTCCTGGTGGCTTCCAAAGTTTGCTCTTTATTCTCGAGGCTGTGAAATTCTACAATCATGGTCCCTCATGTGGATCTGTTTTCATTCATTTTCAATCTGGCCAAGTTCTGTGAAAAACTTCAACTGAGATTTTTATTATAATTCCATTGAATTTATAGATTAATTTGGGATTCATTGACATCTTTACAACAGTTAATCTTTTCATCCATGAGCATAGAATAAATTTCCCTCCATTTTTAAGATCTTCTTTTATGTTTCACAATAAAATGTTTTATAATTTCCTCTTGAAAAGCTTTGCATTTCTTTTAGATACTTTTTTAAAGGTATTTGATATTCCTAGATATTCCTTTTTTATAGATTAATTTGGGATTCATTGACATCTTTACAACATTTAATCTTTTCATCCATGAACATAGAATAAATTTCCCTCCATTTTAAAGATCTTCTTTTATGTTTCACAATAAAATATTTTATAATTTCCTCTTGAAAAGCTTTGCATTTCCTTTAGATACTTTTTTGGGGGGTATTTGATATTCCTAGATATTTCTTTTGTCCCCCACTGGGAGTGTATCTTTGTAAAAGTACATGTTGTAATTGGTTACAGAGACAAGCCATTGAATTTTGTATATTCATCTTTGTTAACAAAGGAATTGGTTATTGGTAAATTCTAATAATTTTTCTGTGAAGTCTCTTTAATTTTCTTTATAATTAACCACATTACCTATAGTTATCAGCAAATAGCAATTTTGTTTCTTCCTTTATGATTGTAAACCTCATTCATTTTCATACCTTTCTTGATTAAGCAACAGATATCCTTGAATTCCTTCTGACTTTAAAGGGAACACTTCGACTATAAGTAATACTAAGTAATACTCACCAAGCTAATTGCTGGCAGTCTGGTAGATACACAATTAGGTTAAGATTAGTTCCTTAGTTTGCTGTTTCCTTTTTTCATTAATGAGGTTTATATTATCAATGCTTTGCAGCATGTGTATGGTGAACATAATTTTCCTCCAAGTCTCTGTGAATAAGGCAAATTATCTGACTAGTTTTTCTGATATGAAATATCCTGGTTATATTGTCATCAGTTCTTCTTGGTCATGGTGTGCCTGGGGCTCTGGGTACTCCAGCCCTCTGTCCGCCTTAGTACTGCCTTTGCACGGCTTGGCTCAACCACCCATGGGCTCCAACTGCCCCTAACAAGACCTCTTCCTCTCTCCCTCTCAGCCTTCCACACCCTCAATATTAATTCCATTCTTCCCTACACTTTTGTTTATCTTCATTAGCAAAAGAAGCCCAACTCTTCTTGATCCCCAGATTCTTACCTCCATGTGGCTACATATCTCCTAACGTGATTCAAATTTTCATCTTCCTCAATCTTACAAATCCTTCCATGGCCTAGCGTCTGCAAAATGTCCCACATGTTTAACTCCCCCTCTTAACTTCTTGATGAAACTACATTTGCTGTTTTCCTTGAAGCTCTGAAATGGCAGATGTTTTTTCTCCACACCTCTCCTGCAGTTCATCCTAGAGTTGAGGTAGGTGGCTGCCACAGACTGCATTTTACAAAGATGGCCGCAGCATTCTTAATCCCCTCCCATGTGCTCTTTGTACAACAGTAATGTCGACACTCTCCTTCACTGGGATGTGGAGTCTGCATTCTCTGTCCTCTTCTCTTGAACTTAGATGGACCTTTGTAACTGCTTCAATCACTAGGATGTAACAGAAGTTTTGCCATGTAACTTCTAAGGCCAGGCGATAAAAGGCAATACAACTTCTGCTCAGCTTCTCTCTCGTTTGGGGAGCTTGCCCTAGGAACCCAGCCCCACGCTGCAAGGTAAGCCAGGCCACCCAGAGAGCCAGGTGTAGAGACTGCAGCTGACAGTTCCAGCCAGGATCACCGCTCATCACCAGCATCAGGAAGGGAAGGAAACGTCACGTGACAGGAAACGTCAGGTGATGCATGCCTTTAGGCTGTGTTTTCAGGAGGGGGCCACAGACTCATGGAGGAGAGATTACAGTCTCCTTTGTGGCTTGTCTGAATTCTTGACTCACAAAAGCTATGAGAGATAATAAATGATTATTGTTGTTTTAAGTTTTGAGTTAATTTGTTATGCAACAATAAATAACTAATAGGAGTCCTTAATGTTTCTCATTACTGTTTCCAGATCATTATCTCAGCTTCTTCCCTATAAAACCCAAGATTCTCTGAAGCTCATGCTCTTAGAGTATCTCATACATTACTCTTATTTCTTGCTATCCCTCATTTCTAGGATATTTTAACGACCAATTTGTCACCTCCTTTTCTAATGACTCATGATTTATACTTTGTGGTTATGTCAATATTCTCATAGAATAAGTTCCCAATACTCTGAGGCCTTTAATTTCCTTGAGGTTTTCACTTCCAAGAAACCTGTCCACTATCACTGTCAGCCTCAGTGTAGTCATTGCCAATAATTGCAATCCCTCCATAATCTCAATGATAAGCTTTCTGTTTTCTGACTACCACTTTAAGTCACTCCAACTTACTCTCTCTGCACTCCAATTTCAACAGTTTCATCTCAGGGAGCCTTCCAATCAATGGGCCCATGACCTTATCATTGTCCTTCAAATTCCAGTCGTACCTCACTTTCTTTTCTAGCTTAGAGTCCCTGGCCCACCATTGTAATCACATCCATACCCCCTCTTTCTCTTCATTCCTGGCAAAATTCCACACCTAGTTAATTGCAATTCTCCCTTCACTCTACACCTGCAACCAAGAAGGTGAAAGGAACTAGAGGAAACTGTACAATGACACTGACTGGTCTGACATTAAATTCTTGACCAGGACACTCAAGAAAGTTTTTGGTGCTTCCTGCCAGTCTTATTACATTTCCCTTATCTTTTCAATCTCTCATTCTTCCGGACATCTTTTTTAAGCTCCAAAACCTTCTTTCTCCTCACTCTCAAGTGATGACTTTTTTAAAAAACTTATTTCTATAAGAATAAAAAATGTTTGAAGACTTTCACAGCTCCCATATGATCACCTGGATTTGTATGTACATTTTCTGCCTTGCCTTTTGTTACATTGAACGAGCTCTCTGGGCACCTAAAACCGGCTCCTGTATTCAAGCAATTACTTCCATTTCCTCTTTCCAACTAAAGTTCACACTGAATCATCTCTCTTTTGTGTCATTAAATTTCCCCTCTAGTGGACCATTTCCATCAGCCTGCATGTATGCTTAAAAAAACTTAAAGAAATAACTCCCTTAACCATATATCTACCTCCAGCAATGTCCCACTTCTCTGCTCATTAAACTTTAAAAAATATATATTCTGTACTTTCTTTCCTCATTTCATCTTCTCTCATTCTTTCTTGAACCTACCCCAATAAGCCTCCACTCCCGCTCTTCCACCCAAAACTCACGTGACAAGGTCTTCTGTGATCTCCAGCTTGGCAACTTCAACGATGATGTCTTGTTTCTTATCTGTCCACATGGGACAGGAGCAGGTAGCACAATTTGCTCTTTTGTTCTGGTTTAAAGGGTGCAGACTTCCAGGTCTCATATGAGCATGTTCTGGGGAACTAATGTATAGCATGCTGCTAATACTTCACAACACTGTGCTGTCTACTTGACAGTTGCTAGGAGAATAAATCTTAAATGTTCTCTCCATACACACACAAACGGTAACTGTGAGAGGTGGTGGATGTGTTAATTAACCTGCTTATAAAGGTATATCAAATCACCTCATTGTATGCCTCAAGTTTACACAAAGCTATATGTAATCATATCTCAATAAAGCTGGAGAGAAGTTTTCTTTACTTGGCTTCTGGGAAAGACTTAAGTTAATCCTCCATCTCATCATGTTCCTGCCAACCATTGTAGAATCTCTTGGAAAAAAACTCCCTAAGAGTCAGGGCTCTCGAGGGGACTATAAACCGAGGCCTTTTCTTTTTTTTTTAAGAAATAGGAGATATGTTTATTCACGTAAATGTAACAAGTAAACAGGTATCAGCTATTTTTCTCCCTTTAAAAATTTTCTCCTCTTTAACTACCTCAGAAATACGGTGTTTTGTGGTCAGCAAACTCCCCTCTTGTTGTATTGATGCAATTTCATTTTGCTGTTTTATTTAGTAAGAACTGAAATCAGCCTGGCCAGTGTGGCTCAGTGGTTGAGTGTCGACAGGGAGGTCACGGTTCAATTCCCAGTCAGGACACAGGCCTGGGTTGCAGGCTCAATCCCCAGTAGGGGGCAGGCAGGAGGCAGCTGATCCATGATTCTCGCTCATCAATGATGTTACTCTCTCTTCCTCTCCCTTCGCCTCTGACATCGATAAAAACATATTTAAACAAGAACTGAAAGCACACAGCGGGTGTGGACAGTGGCTCCTATTTGGCTTTTGCAGACGGCTGTGTCCGTAAAGCGGGGCTAGCTTCCGGGGGGCAGTGTGCTCCCCGAGGCCGGGCATCTGACCCGACCGCTCACACAGCCACATTGTTTCCCATAAAAGATTTCTGGAGACTTCAAAGAAAACAAAAATCCGAGGAAGTGATAGTGTTAAAATGGGAAGTGCCCAACATAAAAATAAAGTTGCGCACATAAAATGGTGCCAAGAATAAGGCAGGATTGAATGAACTGGGTCAGTTATAAGCTTTTCAGCAGACAAAGCAAAAGGGAAAAAAATCTATTAATTATATACTTCCGTTTCCTGGAAGTGAAACTAAAATTTCAGAAGGCCTATTTCAGTACACCCAGTCTTTTCTGAGTAGCAAAGAGGACTTCCTCTCAGGGGCAGTCACTGCGTGCTGCTATGAAAGCATCCTGGCGGCATCGCTGACCTACGCTCTCCTGGTTTGTTTAGAGCGTCTTCATGTTGCATACTGACGTTCATGACACGCTGTGCCGTTGCACTAATGTGAACTAGAATAAGAGCAGGGATGCTCGTGGCTCGCTGGTGCAGGTGCCCAGCTCTCAGATTTTTTTTTTTTGGACTTAGACATGGAGGGCAAATGTCATTCGAGGACGATGGCCATCCTTGTCCTGACGTATGGATAACTCCACAAAGCTTTGGGCCAAAGTTCAAGGTTGTGTGCCTCACGATGTAGTGTGGGCGTACCTAATCTATGTATCTGAAGAGGACCAATCCCCAGTACTTCACAGATAATGGCTTGTGGGGAGAGCTGATATTTTCTTTTTGAAATCTTGAAATTGATAAGGCATCTATCTATATAAAAACATGCTTTCATCTACTTCAAAGATACTGTCTCAGGTGGACAAAGTGATCAAGGAAATAAGAATGACTTATAAGAGGATGGCTCATTGAATAAGACCAGAAAATTACAGTAGTGTTAGGGCACGGGCATTAGCCAAGGAGTTTTAACACCTCATGGCCACACGGAACAATCACGCACGGCAAGTTCAATATTTATGAAGAAAGTGCAAGGTTATGGGATCACTTTGGAAGCTGAAGATATTTTGGGAAGTTCTCAGGTGGATCTAAGTTAAAATTGGGTGCCTTTTCTGTTCATGACTTTAAAGTGCCCCCATGTTCCCCTCACCTCACATTCCATTTCCGTTTTCAGGTCTGCGTTGAGCCGTTGCTGCTGAAGTGTGCTGGTAACACTGGAGTCTGCTGGATCGTGTTCAATTAAACAAATCACCGGTGCATAACAAACAGCCTCCAATCCCATAAAATCACTCCTGCCTTGTTAAAATCTCATTTGTTATAGGAACTCTTAAAAACATAAGGTGCCTCTGAGGGAAAATTATTACCGCTCATATTGCAACAGGAAATAATGCTCCCTATAAATCAATACCAGCAGGGATGTTCTTATTAAACGGGGCACACAGGTCAATTGCTAATTTCCAGTTGACAGCATAATTTAGTGAGGCATACTGTGCCCTTCTGGCGGCCGGTGATCATTTTTAGAGCGAGCAGGGGCTATTTCCTCGGGTTCTAAGAGAAGCACTTTGCAGTAGAGATAAAATAGAATCAAAGTCTCACATGTCATCTTGTTTGAGATAGTTTCTTTTTTAAAAACAGCTTTATTGAGGTATAATTGATATGCAAAGAACTGCATGTATTTAATGTATAAAGTTTGATGTTTGGACATATGCAAATGCCCATGGTACCTACACAGTCGAGGTGCTAGACACAGCCAACACTCTCCAAAGTTTCCTTGTGTCCCTTTGTGTTTATTTTCTTTCTCGTTTTGTGTGTGTGTTTGCGCGTTCGCGTTCACGTGTGTGTGTGTGTGTGTGTGTGTGTAGAACATTTAACATGAGATATTCCCTCTTAACAAATGTTGAAGTAGACAATACTGTGTTGTTAACGACAGGCACTGTGTTGTACAGCACAGAATTTGTTAATCTTGCATAATCCTAACTTTCTAACCATTGGAAAAGGACTCCCCACTCCCCACCGCTCCCCAACCTCTGGCAACCACTATTGCATCCTTGATTCTATGAGTTTGGCGATTTCAGATTCCTCATAGAAGTGGCATCCTGCAGTATGTGTCCGTGCCTGGCTTATCTCACTTAGCACAATGCCTCCAGGTTCGTCCATGTGTCACAATGGCAAGATTTCTTTCAATGTTAACACTAAATTATATATACGTATAAACATTCCATTGTCCACTCATTTGTGGCTGGACACCGGACCCCTAGTATTCCCCAGGCCTTGGCTATTGTGAAGAATGCTGCAATGAACGAGGAAGGGCAGATATCTCTTCAAGATCCTGATTTCAATTCTTCTAGCTATATACCAAGAAATG
This sequence comes from Myotis brandtii, assembly GCF_000412655.1. NCBI lineage: Eukaryota > Metazoa > Chordata > Mammalia > Chiroptera > Vespertilionidae > Myotis > Myotis brandtii. The sequence goes on along the minus strand of NW_005353539.1, from coordinate 991,904 downwards.
GAAGGGCTGGGTGATATGATGGTTCTAGTTTTACATTTTTGAGGGATCTCCATACTGTTTTCCATACCTGCTACACCATTTCACATTTCCACCAAGAGTGGGTTCTAGTTTCTCCACAACCTTTTTCTTTTAAAAAAATAAATATATTTTTATTGATTTCAGAGAGGGGGAAGAGGGAGAGAGAGAAACATCAGTGATGAGAGAGAACCATTGATCGGTTGCCTCCTGTATGCCCTATGCCCCACACTGGGGATCGAACCCACAGCAACCCGGACATGTGCCCCGACCAGGAATCAAACCATGACCTCCTGGTTCAGAGGTTAATGCTCAACCACTGAGCCATGCAGGTTGGGCTCCTTTTTAAAAAAAAAAAATAATAATAGCCATTCTAACAGGTGGGAAGGGGATACATCATTGTAGTTTTGATTTGTATAACCTGATGACTAGTAACGTTGAGCATCTTTTCATATACCGATGGGCCATTTGTGTGTCTTCTTTCGAGAAATATACATTCAAGTTCTTTGCGTATTTTTAAGCAGGTCTGTTGATTTCCTATTGAATTGTAGGGAGTTCCTTATATATTTGAGAAATGAACCCCTATAAGATGTACGGTTTGCTAATGTTTTCTGCCATTTTGTAGGTTGCCTTTTCGTTCTGTGAACTGTTTCCTTTGCAGAAGCCCTTCAACCTTTAGAGATAGAAGAGTTTTCATCAGTCTTCACAGGCATTATTCTGGAACTTTCCAATGAAACTCTGGGGGAATTTAGGCACAATTGGTTTTCTTACTAAGGCATTGCATTCTTAGGAAAAACATTTCTGAGAATTTTTAAACCTTCAACTTCGGCATTTCTTTTGACATCTCAAAGGCTGTTTTAATCGGAAATCTGGAAAGTGTGAATCAGACATCAGTTGAATGTGGACCTTGATTCAGTCTCTAGCAGGGACCGTGCGGTCACTGACGTTGCTGCCTGTGTTTCACAGTTGGGAAGCACATCAGGCTCAAACGCTCATCGTTTGCCGGTTCGCATGGGTAGCAATAGGCTAAACTGGACTTTTTAATCCTAGGCTCTTCCGCTGTCTTCCACGTGAAGAGAATAGCATGACGCCCCTAATTTTTATTAGCCCTTCAGAAACTCCTGCACATACATTACCTTATGTGCCTCTTGCAGCTGCCACAGAAGATAGGCAGGGCCAGACTCCTAATTCCCACTGACAGATGAGGAAATTGGGGGTCAGAGGCTAAGGGGCTCATCGCGGCTGCTCCTTCTCTGGGGAAAGGCGTCACTTTTTGCAGAAAGGAGCCTGGGATGAGGTGGAGGACTCCCTCGTGGGAAACGGTGGCCGAGAGGCCTGCCGTTCCCCACTGTCTGCACTGTCTGCCTGGTCATTTAAATCCCCTGAAGTCTGTGGCTTCCAGTGAGAACGAGACACCTGAAATGACACACACCGAGTGACAATAACACCTTACGTATGAACCGGGAGGGATAATTTGAAGCCTGAGATAATAGGATGAGCAGAGTGGGGAAGGCCACGAGGCAGGGAAACATGACCAGACAGGAGATAAAAATGCTGAAAAAGGAGAGGAAAGGCAACTTGTATTGTTCTCTGTATTTCGTGTTCTCTTATAGTTTTAATTTCCCCTAATCACTCGTTTTATCCCTTTATTCTTCTTATCTTAAATATTATTATTTATATTCTTTTGTCTAATAGTCAATTTTGCCTTTAGTCAATTTTCCAACTGAGGTATTAGTGTCTTTTTTTTGTTTTTGATGTTTATGATCTTCTTAAATGTTAAGGTTATAATCTACTTATTTGTTTCTTTTCGTCTGCTGTTCTTTTCAAGTTGATGCTTTTCAAAAACCATCTTATTTACAGAAATTTTAGATTTCTATGTATTTTATCATGGATTACTTTCCTTTGTAATTGTCTATTTATAATGCTGTATGCTTAGAAGATTTTTTGACTTTTTTTTCATTTAATTATCTAGTCCACCTAGAATATTCGTGGATTCATAGTGAACAGTGACTATGCAACTTCCTTTGGATCAAAGGATAATTATTGATTGAATAATTCCACTCTCCCGGTTGCTTGTTCACATGACCTTTATCGTGCATTAGTTTTTATATACACCCGGGCACTTTCGGGAGCTTTCGCTGGGCTCCATTCATCTTCCTGTCACTATTTGGACCCAAACCTAATTATTTTAATTATTGTGCTTTCATGATTTGGGATGTTACCTCTCCATTCATTATTCTCTAAACATTTCCTGTGGCTATTTTCCCTCATTTCTTCTCCAAGATTAAGTCTAAATTGATTTGGCAAAATTGCAAAAACAAAAACAAAACAAAAACCCCAGCTAGGGTGTATCTGGACATGGGTGGCTATGGGAAGGATCGCCATCTTACAAAGACTCATTCTGGAACATGGTATGGTTTCCAATGGATTAATTTTCTTTTGTGCCCTCAGTAATTTTTTATTTTTATGTTTTTAGTTTTCTTTATTTAGGTCTGGCTCTTTCTTGATATTGTCATTCTTATTTAATTTGCTTGTGTTCTCCATGTGAACGCACTTCTTTTTCCATTATATGTTTTCTAACTGGCATACAGGAGAGTTCTGCTTTGGGAAATTAATATTCATCTTCTATCAAGTGCCAGCCCTAAAATGTGCCCGTCTACCCTCTTGTGCTTTACAGCAAACAATTATTTGCCTCCAAATTACGACAATCATGTTCTTCTTTCCTGCTTTTCTGTTCTGTTTCTTATTTTTGTATTTCGCACTGCTGGATGATCAGGTTAATGTGAAATATCAAACAGCCATCACAGGGGCCCTGGTTGCGTTTCTTAGTTAATGAAAGTGTTTATAGTGTTGGAATGCGAATCCATGTTTTGCTGTAGCTTACTATGGATTTCATTCATTTTATTGAGAAAGTATCTTTCAAATGAAAGTTTACAAAGAGTTGTTTTAAAAGAATTTTGAACTTTATCACCTCTCTCTCTCTCTCTCTCTCTCTCTCTATATATATATATATATAGTCTAAGGAGGTGATCATTATTTTCTTAGCCACATTATATCTTCCATTATGTTCCTTATTTCATCTTATACTGACACCCAGGCGTGGGCTCAGTGACTGGGGCTCCCGCACCCAGGCTGTCGGCTGCCACCGCCGGGCGCCGGACTGGCCCGGAGTGGAATGCGCTGAGCTGGGTCCTGGCCCGGTTCCCAGGAAGAGCTGGGAGGCGGCCGTGATTTCATTGGACTCTGTCCATCGCGGAGAGGATGGCCATTTGTTCCGTCTGGAGCTACAAGCATCCGCCTGAGCATGTGCCTCCGGGGCAGTGCTGCTGCCAGCGCCGTCATCCTGGCACCGCCTCTGAGCAGGGGTCTCCCG
>NW_005353539.1:956530-988436 GCF_000412655.1 Myotis brandtii | reverse complement strand
ATGCCCTCATTGGCACCAGCCCTCGGAGCGACAAGGCCTGGCGTGACCCACAATCCGCCCGTGGCGCGGGGCTCTCCAAAGCCACAGCCTGGCTGCAGGAGCCGGGCTGGGAGTGGGGGCGGCCGTGGTGTCACACAGTCACCCAGGAGCAGACATGCTGTGCTTTCTGTCCCCGTCACCCTCTGCGCCAGTAGAGACTTCGGTTCTCCCGGGAGGTTCGCCTCCGGCAGGGACACACAGGGGCTTCGTTGAACAGTGAGATGGCCACTTGCCATTCGAAGCTTTCCACGCGCTGCAACTGCCCCCCATGATCATAGACATGCCTGCTGCGCTCTTGTGCAAACGCTACCGTCTGCTCTCCTGTTATGGCTTCACATTTTATTTTCTTCCACCTTTTTTTTTTAAGTCTCTCACCCAGAATTTTGCCTCTTATTACTTATTTAAACAACTTTCTCTTATGTTTGTACTCTATAAGGTTTTTTCTATTATAGCGCTCATTATCTTTGTATTTATCTTTATTTCTTTTTCTTATCCTCTGATTCATTTAAATGGAAATTTTTATCTTCTTTGGTGGAGAATATAATTTATACAGTTTCTTTCTTGCTTTATAACATGTAAGAGCATCCATTTTTCTCAAATTTTGAGATTTATGTTTATAAAGTGTTGGTTTTATTGTTATTGCTTTTTAAACTTTTTTAGTGAAGTTGAATATTTTCATAATTATTGGATCCCTATTTTTTCTCTTGAAATTTTTTGATTATTTGCCCCCTTTTAAGCCAAAATTTTTTTCTTTTGCTTAGTGATTTAGGTTTTAAAAAATATGGAGGGATATTGATTTGGCATATCATGTATGTTGAAGTGGTTTTTCCCTAAGACCTCTTTTGATTTTGGATTTTTACCTACATACATTTTAGGTTTTATACTGCCATTTTATTTACTCTTTCCTCATTTTATTTTGCTTGATTTCCCCCTCCCCCTACCTTAATTAATCAATTACTCCAAGTTTGCTTACAGAACAAATCTTTCCCAGTGATTTGGAATGTCATCTTTACCACATGCTGATATACACCTTGTATTTGTACAAATATGTATATATACAATTTTGATCGTCAGGGAACTATTGTAGGATATTTCAAGTTTTGGATGTCTTCTAGATATCTTATACCAGTGGTTCTCAACCTGTGGGTCGCGACCCCTTTAGGGGTCGAGCGACCCTTTCACAGGGGTCGCCTAAGACCATCGAAAAACACATATATAATTACATATTGTTTTTGTGATTAATCACTATGCTTTAATTATGTTCAATTTGTAACAATGAAATTGGGGGTCACCACAACATGAGGAACTGTATTAAAGGGTCGCGGCATTAGGAAGGTTGAGAACCACTGTCTTAAACGAAGAGCATTTTCTGGTTGCAAAATTATCCATAAGTTGAATTGGAGAACTATTTCCTCATGAAATGATAATGTGCGTTGGTTGAGGGTTGACGGCATGGGGAGAATAAGGAAGCTGAGAGCGGGATGTTTTATGCACTTCAGGATCTTCTCACTTTTCTTATTTCTGCTGGGTGGTGGCTGCTGTGGTTTGCTGGGCTTTATAGACAACACTAAGTCCTGAGAGGTCGCATAATTGCCTGGTGTCCCATATTTATTTAATCTCCACCAGTGGGCAGTGGTGAATGGTTTCTTAAAAGTAGGCGAACCCCTAACTGGTTTGGCTCAGTGGATAGAGCGTCGGCCTTCGGACTGAAGGGTCCCAGGTTCAATTCCAGTCAAGGGCATGTACCTTGGTTGCAGGCACATCCCCAGTGTGGGGCGTGCAGGAGGCAGCTGATCGATGTTTCTCTCTCATAGATGTTTCTAACTCTCTATCCCTTTCCCGTCCTCTCTGTAAAAAATCAATAAAATATATTAAAAATAAAAGTAGGTGAATAACTTGCCACCAAAGGCAAGGCTTTCCTACATAAGCCATGTGGTGCTCACAGCACTTCTCCTGCAGGCCCCATAGGGAATCCTGAACTTCGCAAAGGACTTGACAAGGGACACCATTGGACCTGTTGAGTTATGAGTGTTGATGGACAGAACTACTTCCTCCATGGCCTGGGCCAGGTAAAAGGCCTTTCCCCCTCTCTGGTTTACATGGAAACCTGGAAAACGTTCAGCTCCCTTAGTGAATGAATCAGAGCCACACACCAGACTGCAGTATGTATTGTTTCCAAAATCCAAACAGGCCCATGAAACAGGGGACCATTGGTTAGTGTTAGGAAGGACAAGGTGTGACATGTTTCTTCATTTTGGGAGAAGTTTTCTCGCACACATCAGACACTGATTCAATTTTACGTTCTTGAATTTTATCAAATGGAATCTTGCCATATGTCTCTCCTTGTGTCTTCAATCAATCAAGTACTAATTATGGCTTTAAGAGCCATCCACAACACTGCAGGTAGCCCTAGTATATCCTTTTATTTATGTACTAGAGGCCTGGTGCACAAAATTCGTGCACAGGAGGGGGGGGTGTCCCTCAACCCAGCCTGCAACCTCTCACAATCTGGGACCTCTGGCTTCTAACCACTGGCCTGCCTGCCTGCCTGATCTCCCCTAACTGCTTGTCTGCCTGCCTGGTTGCTCATAACCACTCTCCTGCCTGCCTGATCACCCCTAACCACTCTACCTCCCTGCCTGATGACCCCTAACTGCTTGTCTGCCTGCCTGGTTGCTCATAACCACTCTCCTGCCTGCCTGATCACCCCTAACCACCCTCCTGCCTATCTGATAGCCCCTAACCACCTCTGCCTGCCTGTCTAATTGCCCCTAACTGCTCTGCCTGCCTGCCTGCCTGATCGCCACTAACCGCCTTTGATCAGACCCCACTGTCATGGCTTTGTTTGGAATGACGTCTGGAAGGTCATTCGGCTGTTCGGTCTAATTAGCATATTACACTTTTATTATCATAGATTCTACTATCAATGGTCATTTGTGTTCTTCCCAATCACGGATCACTGAAATGCTGTAAGAACATTATTATATGGTAAATATATGTGGGATGGTGGGCTTTATTGTTTTGTTCCTCATTTCTGAATATAAAGGGAAAAATATTCAATGTGTCACAATTGAGGATGTGGTTTGCTACAACACTTTTGAAAATACCCATTACTTGAGTAAGAAAGGGCCTTTCTATTTCTAGTTTCCTAAGAGTTTCAATCATGAGTAGATGTTGAATTTCATTGAACACCTCTCTTTTATCTACTGAGATGTACACATGCTTTTCTTTTCTATGCTGTGAATGTTGCAGCAGAAACTTGTGGTCCGTACCCAGAGGGCCTCAGCTCTTCCCACTGCCAAGATCTGCAGTTCTTTTCCTAGAGACTGTCTTAGAAGCCACAGAGGGCTCTTCTGCTCATGTGTAAGGCAGGTTTAAAATGCCTGGAAATAACCCTACTTCTCCCTCTTCCTCTCCACAGGGCCAGCCACCTTTAACCAAGGATGGCAGGAATTGGTATTTAAATACTCCAAGTTCTCCTTTGGATGGGCATAAGTCTGAGGTGTGAGTTTTACGCCACTTGCTTAGTTTCCCCATGGGATGGAACTCAGGAAGCCTGCACTGATAGCTGGCTTGACCACACACCCTGTCTTCTTTTCTCTCTCTTACTTCCTCCTTCTGTGGTTCTGGAACCTCCCAAATAAATCCATTGCCCTCGAATCCTGGTTTCACTGTCTGCTCCTGGCGACAACAATTTAAGATAATTGAGAGTCTCGTTGCTCCCCACCACCCCCCTAGTTTTGCATTCCTGAAATAAAATGTGTTACTCTAGGACCTAGAGTCTAGGTGGTGTATTATGCATTGATGGATTTGTTTTGTTATTATTTTGTAAAGGATTTTTGCACTACATTCATGGGTTAGATTAGTCTGTAATTGCCCCTTTTCACTGTCATTGTCAGGTTTGCTAGCCAGGTAATGCCAGTCTCATAAAATGAGTCAGAGACCATGCCATAGTTCTACTCACTGGGACAGCCTGTGAAAGACTGGAGTTATTCCTTCCTCGAATGTTTGAAGGTGTGCTGGCGCCATCATGGCCCTACGTGTTCTATAGACGTTTTCCATCCCGCAGAGTGTGTGTGTGTTATGAAAGCCCCCAGGGTGCCGCCTCATCCTGATGTGCAGATCTTACCAGCATGATGCCATCAATAGGATGTGCAAGGGGCGAGTGGGGAAGACTACAGTGCGGTTCAGACCCAGAAAGTCAACGGAACTTTGAGGCAGGAGAGTAAAGGGATACGTTCATCCCTGCCAGGTAAAAAAATAAACACCCTTTTATTTATTCTAATTGCAATAAAGTAGAAAACTACCCAATTATTAACTGCATGACAGCTGCTGGGAGCTCTGCTGATTTGCTCCAGTAGCTATATTTGGATCAGTGGCTACAATTACACTCATTAATTTTGCTTATGGTAACCCAGACTCAATACTCAGCTTTCTTTTGTCCTAGCAAAGAAAGAGGTAAATGCTCCATCCACGACTTTGTGCCACTCACGTCTGTCATTTTATTTTTATTAACTATTTTGGTGAAGAGGAGAAACTTAAAGGTCTTTCAAAAACTTATAGCCATTGCCTATGGCACAGGGAGCCAGTGTACAGTTTCTTTTTGGTTCCGTTGCTAAAGGTATACATTTCAGCTGTGTTTTCAGGAGCTGGGGAATCATTGAAGGTGGGTATAGTGGTCTCCATGGGCCAACAATAGATTTTGATGAATATTCCCATAATCCCATGCTCACTGAGTCTTGGACTAATACACCCCAGGGACCCAAGGATATGGTATTAGTTCTGGGTCATTACCTAGTAACAGAGGAAGGTATGGATAATTCTATTTCTTTGATGCGCAATTACTCCCAAAGGTCTCAGTTCCCTTCGGGGGATGCTGAGAGCAATATTCTTGGTACGCACATGACATGCTGTTGCTAAGACCAGTGATCCCTTCAATGAATCTGACTCTGGTGACAGGTTTGGATGAGGAGTGTGACTTTATTGTGGTGGCTCAAAACTCTGTTTTCAAGAAATGGACTATTTTTCATGAAGGTTGCCCTTCTGTTCCCTTCCTGAAGACCCCACGATCAATCAACGATTCATAACGGGGTCAGACGATGCTGCCGACCTTCCTGGGCTGATTTTTCCAGTCACCACCCAGGCCTTTCCTCCAGTGACTAAATATCACTGCTCCAGCGTCGCCCACCACTTCTCTGGTGTCTGGGGACTGCAAATATGTGGGCTTGCTGCTCTCCAGTGGTTTCTCAAAGCTTTGAAGAGGACAGTATCTTCTGGAAACCTCCTCATGTGTAACTAAGGGTGGGGATATCGCAAACACATGGATAAACCAGAAAAGAGGAAGATAGAAACCTAAAGCAGAGCACCAAGCCCACAGGCCATGCACCGCACTCCTACCCCCAACACAAGTGCCGCTTTGGTCCGCAACAAAGAATGCCCTTTCTCTTCCTCGGCTCATCTTTCATTGCCTTTCTGGTTTTAAAAAACATAGTAAGAGTTTAGAACTCCAATTATTGTTTTAAATTATATACTGTCATTTAATTAATTATTTGTGCCACTTGTATTACATTTTGGAATAAAATACAACTGTGATTCCCCTCCCCCCACCAAATTTCAGGTTGTAAAACCAATTTAATGGTTTTTGACAAGTTTTAACAAAACAAAATAGGAAATAGTAGAGTGCATTTCATTACATGCACAAAGTAAGAGTAAATATTGTTTTGTGAAACTTTAGTCGCTTTTCAAATACAGTGAAACACCATAAAATATTCAGTAATCCCTTACATTGAACACAATCTTTTATGGTAGACAGTTTATACTATGCCTATTTTTTAACACTGTATTTGATTCCTATCTGAGTTGGAGCATATAGGTAGGTAAGCATAGCTTTCAAGAAGAAATAGATACATGCTATTTTCCTATAAGCTTTGACTATCACAGAATGATTTTATTTATTTAACAATGAAAGTAGAATTTAACCAAGTCTAAAGTAATATTTTCCCACTGTACCTCTTAATCCATTGTCTTCTGGAAAACTCTAAGATCTTACTTTCTGATTTTTCCATCACCCCCCCCCCACCGCCAGTACATATAGAGTTCTTTCCTCCTCCTCCCTTATTAATTACAATGTTTTGCCAACAAGTATCTAGGAGTGAATCTCTTTTCTTTCAATCTACATACTCCTGTTTTTATTTCAAACTACATTTGTAATTATTGTAAGTAGTCCAGTCCTACATTGAATGTAGTCCCATTAAGTCTTCGAATCTTTCCTTTTCCTCCTCAAAATTCACAATTGTAAAATAGCATTAAAAGGTGGAGGTAAATTGCCTTCTGCCTAATGTACCCGGCAGCTTCTAGGCAAAAGTGTACCTTGACTCACGGAAGGAAAGATTCAGTGTTGTTCCCAAAGGAGTCTTGTTTACAAGCTCAACTACACACGGTGAGAAGTCCGCTGCGGACATGGCCCGTGTCCTGGCTCCGAATAAGAGCTCACACTAGAATCTGCAGAAACTCTGTTTTGTTCCTCCGTCCTTGGCTGGGTCTTGCCGGGCTTTCCCTCGTCTGACCTTTTCTCACGACCTTCTCCCCACTTGACTGTGCCCTGGCCATTTCTAGCCCCTTAGCCAGCCTCGATGGGCTGCAGGCTCGGAGCTTGGCACGGGCCTGGATGCTGCTTCTCCCAGGTCCTCTGCCGCCTCGCCACTTGTCATTCACGCTTCACTTAAATGTCACTTCCTCAGACCACTTCTAGCCACACTCCTTTATATCATGCTACTGGGTTTTCTTTGTTAATTCTCACCAGAGGATACTTTTTCATTGCTTTTTAAGGAGAGTGAAAGAGAGAGGGAAAGACAGAGAGAAACAGATGTGAGGGAAACACATTGACTGGCTGCCTCTGCACGTGCCCTGACCAGGGACCGGGCCGGGGAGGAGCCTGCAACCAAGGTACATGCCCTTGACCAGAATCGGACGTGGGACCCTTCGGTCTGCAGGCCGACGCTCTGTCTACTGAGCCAAACCAGCTAGTGTGCTACTGGGTTTTCTTGGTAGAATTTATTGTTTCTGACTGTTTACTCTCTATTGCTCCTTCAATAAGGGAAGGACCTTAGCAATTCTGTTGAGGAGACTGTAAAGTCTAGGGCACTTTCTGAGTGATAGGCTGTTCCCCTACTGAGTGAGAGGCTCTGTAATTAAAGTTATTTGGGCTGCACATTGGAAATCATGTGCACACATATTTTGTAGCTTCACAGTCTTAATTCCAAGATGGAATCATCAGAGTCTATGTATTATTGAAGAAGTTACATTTTCTTTTGCAATTATTTTTTTCTTATAGAAACCACCACTAAGTTGTATTTAATATTTTGTCTTTCATATAGTATCCATACCAGGACCACTTATTTGAATGGGACCTGCGTATATTTTGTAAAATTATATTTTAAGCTCTTAGCTTTGGTTCTAAAAATTCAACAAGCATTATCCCATATCTGTTATACCATGCTGTATATGAGAAATACAAAAGGACATAAAAATATATTTTTTCTTGGCCAAATATATATATACACACACACTATTTCCCTAAACATGTCTTGTTTCCAAGAACTTTAAGGGGAAAATTATGATAGTTCAAAATTATGATAGTCAGGTTCTTTCAGGTGCTCAAAAACATCTAATCATTCTTCTTTTAGGCAAGAAACTCATACTCTAATCATTTTTGGAATCAATGAATGTAAGGGACCATCTCCAGAAATCAAAGACACATCTACTGAAACACGCATAGGGTTTCCGTGGGCTCATGGACTCCCCCAAGCTTACTTACTAGCTCACATTCAAAGCTCTGGTTTTAGAGAATTTTTGTTATCCTATTTTACCCTCAAGTTTTTTCATTGGCCTTGTTTCATTTGTAAACAATTTGTAAGTCTTTAAGAAAGAACCAAAGAGCCTGTCTTGAATTCAGGTAAGCAATTTCAACTTTTTATGATTTCATCTTTTTGAAAGACATTAACTAACCTTGGAAATCAAGGTTGAAAAAATCAGGTCACTTCATTTTCAATCTACATTTGACTCCATAGTCCTAGTTACAAAGTCATAGTCCCGGAGGGATGCAATATAAGGTGGAAATGACTGGAGGGTCTCCTTCCTTGGTTATAGCTTCTAGGCCATGCTTTTTTCTCAAAGAGGCTGGTGAGTCGGAGTTTTGGTAGCTTACTGACAGAGAGGTCTTATTTTGGACACTGACACAATGTGCCGACTGAGATAAAAGTAACTTACATATGGGTTTTCCCAGACTGACTAAATGTGAATCGTAAACTAATTTATACTTGACTATATGTGATCTTTAAAGCCCAGGTAGACCTAATAAATAATATTGATCTTCCCACTATTGTATGCATTTTAAGTATTCAACGTTGAAGGAAAATAAATCTCTAAGTTAATAAAATAGTGCAATCAAATCCTTTATTTATTTTTTCATTAGACTGAAATAATAAACCAAATGAACAAGGAAAATGTCAATCAAAGGTTTAGCATGAAGCATTAATTCTCAGTAGATAATGTCAAGAATATTATGAAAATATGCACATTGCCTGTAATTGAATTGCAGAAAATCAATGCATTTACCTTCGAAAAGCAGAGGTATTCATTGCCTTCAAGCTTCAGTTTAGGACCTTGGGCTAGGAGCTGAGGGTCTTCTGGTTTTGTTATGAAAAAAAAGGAAGGATCGCTCTGGAAAGGAAACTCAGGTCATTGCTATCTCAACCCGCATCTATCCATAGTGGATATGGCCCACACAAACAGGTCTGCCCATCATTCTCTGCCAGAGCAGAAAACAGGCTCTAAATAAAATAGTCTAAATGGTCATAAACCACAAATAAGAATGGAACATTTAAAATAATAATCCAGTTAAGCAGCAAAAACTGAACACATGATCTTCTTCAATCCGAAATGTGTTGTCATCTTTTGCATATTCTATTGAGCCAACAACCACATTTTAACTTTTAATTAGGAGACATTAAGAGATAATTCGGAGCAAATAACAGAACAATGAACCTACAAAAATTCATCAAGGTCAAAGGAAGCACATCTTTAGCCACAGCAAGAAGTGTTGTTCCATGAAGTCAGGGAGTGATGGTGACCACTTCGTCTTCTCCACAGTCACCTCTGAGGCAAACTTTCTAGGAGCAACATTGCTTTTGGACAGTAACAATGATGACTGTAATTGGGAGATCGCCATCAAAACCAGAGAGTGTACATTCCTTAGAGTCGAGACCCTCGAAACTCAACAAACACCATATGTGAAGAAACATAGCAAATCCCAACAAGCATACACACAACAGAAGTAATTCATTTTTCAGAGACCAATACAAGCCGGAATATGCATTTTCCAGAAGGAAGGAGAAGCCAGCAGGCCACCTGCAGCTGTCAAACCTGTGGCTGTGAAACAAGGCATTTCAAAATCCACACAATCCGCGAGTCATCAGTGAGAAACAAATGCTTTGTCAAAAAAACCTTGGTTGATGACCCACCATGTGAATCTTTGTATATTTATATATATTATGATAAAAACCAGCTTGCATGAAGGTCATAGTCTATCTACTTTGAAGTTATAGCACACATACTAGAAGCAATTTACAGAATTTGTCCAGTTTGCATATACAGGAATTGCAAAATGAATTAAAATACATTGAGATATAGAACACCCAAAATGTATTTATAGAAAGCTCCCAGGATTGACAGGGATTGGCCGTAATCAGCGACTTGCCACCATTGAACAGGAACTGTAATCAAGAAAAAGGAGAAAAATCCAAGGAAAAATGGAAAATTAAAAAAAATTCTTTCTTTTATTATTTCTTATTTAAAATAAGGTTCTCCTCGTTGTCTCGCAGTGGTGATCATGTTGTTCTTGCCCCCCAAAACTGGGGTGTCGTTTGGTGATAGTTGGTATGTCCTGGAGTCTCTTGATCTCTGTTGGCTTCCTGCAATGATGGGTCTTTTAGTAGGAAGTGGTGATCTCCATAGTAAATATTTACTATCCCGATGATGTTCAGGCCAACCCCTGGGCCCTCAGTGAGAGGATGCTTTCAGTATCCGGAAGAAAAGGGGAAAAAAGAGATGTTGCTATCGGAACATGTCCTATCACTTCACACTAATTCTCTTGGAATGAAAGATCATGGGTTTTGCCCAAGAAAACATTATGGACAAAGCGTGTGAGGGCCTCTTCAGTTATGCTTCCGGAAGCAGGTGCTCCTTGTCTGGGGGATTAGGCTACAGTGGGTGCGTGGTGGTGCTTGGTGTTTAGGGTCAACTTTGCTGTCCGCTCCGTAGGTTTTACAGGCGATTTGCTCTTTGCTTTAAGAAGAGAAAGTGATATTGGAAAAAAGTCAGCACTTTAGATTAAAGCAAAGCACCCTTCACAAAGCCACAAACAAGAAGCAGGACAGAAAGTCCATGGCTTGTAGCTATCCTGGCACCTGCGAAAGAAGTTATAAGATATTCGCTCATCTTGAAGATTTCCAATGCTCCTTATCAGGCTGTTTTAAACACATACACATATATAGTTAATTAGCTCGCCAGCTTGGCTCTGCTGCTCATGAGTGTCTTGGCATGCACTGTAAATGACAACACATACAGAGTATTTCAGTCCCAGGACACGGGTCGTGTGTCTGCTTTCAAACAATGCCATTCCACGGGGGGTGGGGGGAAGGGGGCCCCGAGAGGAAGGAATCCCCAGCGCTCCCCGCCAGTCATCATTCTGGGAGGATCTTCCCTCCCGTCACGGGGCGGCTCCTATAATGGGACCTGCAGACACGACCTGCTTTACTCCCCAGACCCCGAGCAGCGGCTCCCCGTGGGCAGGACCTGTGCCCTGGGGTGGGCACAGGTGGGCACTTCCTTTTAGAGGAAGAGCTTCCTTAATTTTCACCCTTGAAATCTGAGGCAAAGAAATGACAGTTTTTGGAAGAGCTTTGAGACTGTGTAAAGGGAGAGAATGCAATTGTAGTTTTGCAATTTTTCTTCATATAATTTATCTAATAAGTTCCTAGTTACAAATGATGTATCAAATACCTTTATTAGTAAGAAAATTAGAACATGATCAGGCTCAAAGCGTTTTGTCTTTTCTTTCTCTCTTTTTCTGTCTTTTCTAGTTGGAGAAAGGTTTAGAGGGTTTGAAGGGGGTGAAGGTAGACACTCAACCTTTTGAATAATTCAGCTAAACCAGTTTCGGTCCACATTGGCAATGACCACAACTGAGGCGAAAGCACGCCCTGTCAGAAAGTCACGGCAGCAGAAAAGCTGGGGACTCGGTTCTCAAATGACCGTCCAGTGGCCTGGCCTCGCGGCTGTCCTGCCAGGTGCCCTTAGTGCGGTCAGGGATTGGCCTTCCTTCGGTAGGTGAGCCACATGTCACACTACGTCCTCACAGAAACCCAACGACCGGAGACCCAGAGGGTAGTGATGGGTCTCGGGAGCCTGTTCCTCCTCTCAAGCTGGGCCTGAGGTTCAGAAATGTGGAAGGGACAGTAGAGTAGACGTGCAGCTCTAAGAACAAGGAGTGTGGCAGGGAAATTTGCACCATTTATGCAGAGCCCCTAGCACTGGGGCTTCCCAGAGTTAACCGCGTGCTCTTGTTCCCTTTGAGGAGAGATTCTTGGACAGGGATTCATTTTTTTTTTTGAAAAAGAAGACAAAAGGAATGATTGATTCCTTGGCTCCTTAAGTAGCCAATGGTATTTGACACAATGTCTGATATTGAATAAAGGGCTGAAAGTGCTAAGAGCAAGAAAACGACATAAAATGGTTCATTCAGGAAAGTCATTCTGTGAAATCATGGTTTCTTTCTTAGCCTGGGCCTTGAAAGCTGGCCAAAAGGCACAGGCACTGCGTGTTAATCTCCCCTCTCTACAGCAATGAGCCCATCACAGGGTCCGCCTGACCAGCGTTCCTATCAGAAATACAGGGGACAGCTACTTCTTTTTGACCCAATGTTTCCCACCATCCGATGTCCAGCATGTGCAAGTTAAAACAGAATTTACATGAGCAGCATCATTACAAATAAATCCCATTATACACGGAGAAGGGTATTTTAAGGCAACTCGAACTTTGAACCGCCATCTCATAGCCGATATATCAATGTAATATAGTACCCGCCCCCCCCCATTATTCATCCACTCTACGCATGCATTTCCTAGCGTATTTTTTAAAAATATATTTTATTGATTTTTTACAGAGAGGAAAAGAGAGGGATAGAGTTAGAAACATCGATCAGCTGCTTCCTGCACACCTCCTACTGGGGATGTGCCCGCAACCAAGGTACATGCCCTTGACCGGAATCGAACCTGAGACCTTTCAGTCTGAAGGCCGATGCTCTATCCACTTGAGCCAAACCAGTTAGGGCTCCTAGTGTATTTTTAATTAAATGACATTTATTTCCGTCAGGCCAATGACAAAGTTTTCTTCCCTGCACAGTAAATTATAAAGCAAATCACTGATTGTTTGTCTCTTCTTTCTACACTTTATTTATGCCTTGAATGAAGAGATATGTTCTTTATCTTGGTAATCTCAAAGACTTAGGCAGTGGGATTTAAAATGCTATAATTTGTCCTGTGTGCGTGTAACAGATATTCGTCATAGTCCATTTCATTCGGAGGTACATTGTCCTGAATATAACAGTAGGTACTATTCTAAGTACAAACCTTGTTTATCAAACACGCTATGGTTTTTGGCCACTCGTCCTGCTCTCTCACTGTCACAGGCAGGGACATTTTCTTTCAGGAACAGATGAGAGCCGAGGTTGCAGTCAGGAGCCTTTGGTTCTAACGGTCTCAGGGGCCACTCACTTCTAAGATCCCACATAAGGCACTAATTTCTTCCATGTTTTCTAAAATGAGTGCAATAATTATCCATGGTTTTCAATTTTAGTATGCCAGACATTGTGCTCAAGTAGGATCACCCTTCCTCCCACCCCATCTCTCTCTCTCTCTCTCTCCCTCTCTCTCTCTCCCTCTCTCTCCACCCCCCCCATTCTTTCCTTCTTTCTTTGCTCTGTGCCCAGGCCAAGCAGAACAACCTGCTATCCCCTGAATCCGGCCATGCATTTAAGCGCCTCTTGCCCTCACATAACCTGCTGTCCACTGGGTCCCTTCCCACCACCTCCTTGTAGACTCTCTTGCCTCTGACCTTGAGCAGTATTTTGGTTTTGCCTTTCCTATGCCCCTCGCACAGCTTGCACTGACCTGTAACTCATTATATTCGTATCTTATCTCCCTGATGACCATACAAGCTCATGAAAGGCAAGGGGTGACATTTTAACAATGATTCGTCATTACTCGCCATGTCTAAAACAACGTCTAAACGTTTGCCCCCAACACAAATGCTCTGTGAGGAAGAAAGGAAGGTGCTATCACCTATGTCACATGAAGAGCATGTGCAGAGCGCATGCCTGGAGGAGGGGCCGCCCGATAGAGCCTAGAGGTTTCTCTGTAGGTTCTACTTCACGGCCTCCTTCGACTTCACTGTAATACAGATGCCTTCAGTTGTCTTTATGCTTAAATGTTCTCACAGGGCTCTCGCAGGCGCCATTCTCCATGCCCTTGTGAGACAGGGAGGTACTTTCTCCACGTTGCAAGTGGGAAAGTCTAGGGAGTCTTCTTATAAGTCCCAGGAGCCTAGGCACTTGGCTTCCAGTTTCAGCCCTTTCTGTGCCGCATACAACACCAGTCTCATCGCCTCCCCCGAGATGGGGACGCCTTCCCCAGAGAGCGTCTGGGACCAAGGAGAGTTTGGCCAGGAGAAATATGGGGGGAAAAGTCTCAAATATTTTATGCTCATGATAATGATGATTTCAGAGAACAACAGGAAGTCCCATCTATTTCTTTAAGAAACAATGCCAACTCGGGTAGAAACCGCATGCAGTTACACCACCATGTCATGATTGTCATTGTCACCGATGGCTAAGTCCCCCATGTCCCCGCCTCACTGAACTCAGCACAGCGTCCCACTGAAAGTCTGCCTCGCCTCCCACCTGTCCGCCAGGGGGGAGAACTTAGCTCCCTTTGGAGCCTCCCTTTGGTGCCTCCCTTCACACTGCGCCATCGGGACTATGTCTTCTTCCCTGGATCTAGGCCCACAAGGCCCACTGAATAAGGCTGCATCCCTCCCCCTGCTTGTTCGTTCTCCAAATTGACAGGATGGGATGGGGCGGCTCCCACGTGACAGTGAAGACGCAGAAGGCACTTTGCAGACTTTGCGCTAGTGCATCTCCACCGCCCTGCCCTCCTGCGGATCAGGAACACGGAACTCAGGACGGGGACAGCGCCCCCCAGGGTCCCATGGGTGCAGGTGGAAAGCCAAGGCACAGAAGGGAGGACACAGCAAGGCAGTCAGAGCGCCCAGCAGACAGATGGGCTCCTGGCAGGGAACCCCCGGGGCAGGCGTCCTGGCCCCATGGTCCCCACATCTGCTCCATCAGGGCGGGAAGCTATTATTTATTTATTTTTGATGCTATTATTTAAATGGACAGGAATTCTTTCAGAGAAAATGCACAACATGCTTTAGAGAAGAAGAACTTAACTATATATATAAAAAACTCGAATATTCAAATAGACCAAACGGCAGAACAACCCAACAACTGAACAACCAGTCGCTATGACGTGCGCTGACCACACGTCTTCTGTCCAAGCTTTTGACCCAAATCGGATAGGCTGGGACCAAAGGCTCCGCTGATGGTTAAAGTGCCACCATTAGCTAGTGACGGGGGAGACAACCAGAGTGCTGTCTACCAGGAAAGATCATCAGCACAGGATCTGGGTATTTCATTCAAAGGACCACGTGAGCACTGAGCAAGGGCCAGACAGTGTGTCCCACCTAATGTCCACCGCTTTCCACTACCCACTTTCTCTGGGGAGTGAGTCGCTGCTGGATTCCTTTCCTGTCTGAGTTCAACTTCTAGCTGGTTCAGACAAGACAGGGGACAGTCAGGACTCAGGGTATCTGTCTGCAGATTTGGGTACAATTCTCTCTACGTTTTTTCTTTTTTGGTTTGAGTGTCTAGGGCAGTGGTCGGCAAACTCATTAGTCAACAGAACAATGATTGAAATTTCTTTTGAGAGCCAAATTTTTTAAACTTAAACTATATAGGTAGTACATTGTTATTAACGTAATTAGGGTACTCCTAAGCTGGCCTTTGCTAAAAATGTTTCATTTTATAATAATAAAGCCACCAACACAAAATAATTACAATTCTTAAATTGATGACAAAAATAACTGTAGGCTTTGCAGCTGGTTGGAAAAATACAGGTAACTTTATGCTTCGAGTAGGTACTTTTGTCACCCGCGCGCGATCTGAGGACGTGACTAGCACTAACCACTGCACATGAGACTGCTGGCTGACTGGCTCACTCCCCTGGGGCATGAATCGCGCGTGCCTCCCCCTTGCTGCTTATCCCGCGGCCGCCTGCGCTGCGTCTCCCGGTCTCCGGTCACCCAACTGACCGACACCCCCCACTTCTTCTAACGCCACTTCTTCAAAATAGACTCGCCCAGACCGAAAACCGACTTCTGCGCATGGGCCACGAAGTTTCAATCACACTGTACCTGCGCGCCCACATGTGGTATTTTGTGGAAGAGCCACACTCAAGGGGCCAAAGAGCCGCATGTGGCTCACGAGCCGCGGTTTGCCGACCACTGGTCTAGTGGAATCAAAAGAAGCAAGAAAAGAGAAAGAAAACAATTTCTCTCCCGCGGAGGCCCGTGGTCTGACCCCAGAACCTTTACTTTGTAACAGGGAATATGAGTGATACTTATCATATGAACAGACCTAAAGACGGAAACCTCCAATAATACAGGCAGCGACAGCCCCTGATTTCATGCTGCCCGTGACGAAGCCGGGCGCACACAGAGCGAGCTTCGCTGGGAGCAGACCAGCCTGGCCGATCCTCTGCTGTAGATGCAGCTTCAGAGCGACAGCGGCGCCGGGAGAAAGAGCAGAGCCAGCGCTCAGTGCAATCTTGCCTCTGGCTCGCACACACTATTTAAGGGAAAAGCCAAATAATAGGGTAATTCTCTCCTATAATTTTTTGAAAAGAATACCTTTCTATCAGAGTTATTATGTGTCCAGTGCCAATTTCTTCCAGAAATCCCCTATTTTTTTTTTTAAAGAAATGTGCTTCATTTTAACCCATTGCACAAACCGCTTATTTTATTGAGCCCGACTTGCAGGCAGGCATCGCCTACATGTCCTTCGTCAGCAGCGCACACCTCTCCCCCGGTCATGAGGCCGCTCTGGCGGCTCAGGGAGAGAGGGGCGGTTGCTCACGGCCCAGGTCTAATTGGCAAGGCGCCTGGGGACACCCCAGTCACCTCGGAATGTTCCAGACTCTCTTCCTTACAACGAGTCCCTGTAGGCTTCCCGGGTTTCCGCCTCCTTCACTGACTCAAAAAGGGACCCATGAAAGTGACAGCACATTTTCCCTGTGACTTGCTCATCGGGTAGGAACGGCTCTGGGTGCAGGCAGCGTGATGATGATGATATGATGATGATGATGATGGGACAGTAGCTGATATTTCTTGAGCACTTATTATTCCCTCACCCCTGACTGTGATCGGGAAGCTGCTACAAAGGTTTTGCTGATGAGGGAGCTGTGCTGAGAGGGGCCTGCATTGTGCGTGGGTTTCCTCAGCGGGTAGGTGAGGGGCTGAGGTTCAAAGCCAGTTCTATTAGACTCTACGAGCTAATTCGCCGCTAATTCCTCTCTCCTGGCCCTTCTGCACACCCGAAAGCCTTGCTTTCTCAGCTCTGCCCGTTAGAGATCTGTGGGAACGTGAGTGGCTTAGATGAAGTGGAAGGGAGAACATATAAATGAGTGAAAAAGCAAGTGAAATGTTTTCAAACAATGCCGCTTTAATACCGCTTATATTCAATCACAGCTGGCTGCATCAATGAGAATGTTTACTGTGAGCGCTGCGTGCACAGGTATATACACAAGTGCTGCTAACGTGCTTCAAACCATGGACTCGCGGAGCTGAAATCTGCCTCCTGCGTGTTTTCCTATTAACCAGCCAACTCCGCGCTCATAACACGAAGGTTGACATTCATCCGCACCTTGTTGGAATGATCACATGCTCCGCATTAGGACGCGCTTTTGCTGCTCGCGGTTGAAAAACACCACATGTGTCCAAGGGCTTAAATAAGGACATTAACTTGGGGAGGGGACTGGAGGGCATTGTGAGGACGACTGAGACCACGTGGGGTGGCCTGGCTGCAGGTACGGAGACCCCAGGGCACTTATGGGGGCTGGGGGCGGGGAGAGTTTGCCCCGAGTGAGGAGGCTAGAGTTACTGATTACCAAGCAAGGAGCTAAGAACAACATCTATAGTATAAAAACCCAGTGGCTCTAACACCGTAACCACCAAAGACCGGTCACCAGGAGGCTGTGTGCACAGCGAGGCGCGTGTTGGTGGGCAGGGCTGTGTGTGCGGTGAGGCACGCCCGGATGGGCAGGGACTTGACTCTGGGTCCCGCGGCACAGCAGGGTCTGGGGTCCCGGGTCTCGTGTGATTTCCCACAGGTCTGGGTCTCACGCGATTTCACACGCTGGGTCACTAGTATGTTCATGTTTTCGTGACTACTCTCTGATGGGAGAGAGAAGTATGGGCCCCACTTACACTTTCTGCATGCTGCCCTAGACCCCCATCCCCAGCCTCACCAGAGGAAAACTCCTCATCAAAGATGGAAACATACCTCGTAGTTTAGAGAAATGGCAACGGAGAGACCCAGAGCCAAGGAACAGAAGTAAAGGAAAGAAGGAAAGAAACAGCTGTGACTGTGACTTCATTTTTCGCACATCTATATATATAAAAGGCTAAGTGATCGACCGTCCGTCTGACCGACCAACCAGCCGGTACATATGACGCGCACTGGCAACTTAAAAATAAACGTTGACCAGAAGATGAGAGACAGCATGATATTGAAAACCTATTTGAAGAAATAATGACAGAAAACTTCCCCCACCTGGTGAAAGAAATGGACTTACAGGTCCAAGAAGCGCAGAGAACCCCAAACAAAAGGAATCCAAAGAGGACCACACCAAGACACATCATAATTAAAATGCCAAGAGCAAAAGACAAAGAGAGAATCTTAAAAGCAGCAAGAGAAAGAAACTCAGTTACCTACAAGGGAATACCCATACGACTGTCAGCTGATTTCTCAACAGAAACTTGGCAGGCCAGAAGGGAATGGCAAGAAATATTCAAAGTGATGAATACCAAGAACCTACAACCAAGATTACTTTATCCAGCAAAGCTATCATTCAGAATTGAAGGTCAGATAAAGAGCTTCACAGATAAGGAAAAGCTAAAGGAGTTCATCACCACTAAACCAGTATTATACGAAATGCTGAAAGGTATCCTTTAAGAAGAGGAAGAAGAAGAAAAAGGTAAAGATACAAATTGTGAACAACAAACATGCATCTATCAACAAGTGAATCTAAGAATCAAGTGAATAAATAATCTGATGTACAGAATGAACTGGTGATTATAATGAATCAGGGACATAGAAAGGGAATGGACTGACTATTCTTGGCGGGGAAAGGGGAATGGGAGATGCGGGAAGAAACTGGACAAAAATCGTGCACCTATGGATGAGGACAGTGGGTGGGGAGTGAGGGCGGAGGGTGGGGCGGGAACTGGGAGGAGGGGAGTTATGGGGGGGGAAAAAAGAGGAACAAATGTAATCTGAACAATAAAATTTTAATTAAAACAAACAAACAAACAAACACACAAACAAAAAAAAGAAATCCTATGAAATGATTTGCAATGGATCTATTATTGAAGCTACATGTGGAAATAGTATATCTATACATAATATTAAAAATATATATCTAAAAGTGCGATTCTTTGTCCAAAAACTGAGCATGTTCATAAATTAAATGAAGAAATTTCGGATATACTCGATGGAGATTTTCACACCTATTTGAGTGATGATTCCATTGAGTCAATGGATGATACCGAAAATGAAAATTTTCCCATCGAATTTCTTAATAATATTACTCCTTCGGGAATGCCGTGTCATAAATTAAAATTGAAAGCAGGTGCAATCATCATGCTACTGAGAAATCTCAATAGCTCTCGAGTGCGAAGAGCGTGTGAGGTTAAAGTTGTAAATACTTCATCACAAGGTAAATTAGTCAAGCACTCTGAAAGTGTTTTTACTCTTCATGTGGTGTACAGGGAGATATTATAATAAGTTTAATCAACTTATCAGTCATTGTTTTTATAAATATTGTTTTTATATCATGTTTTTATTTTTATATCATGTCTTTGTTGTTGTTATATCATGTTGTTATTGTTATTTATTAATCAGTTTATATATTATTTTCATATAAATTTTATTAATTTTCTTTAATCTCTGACACTTCTCTTATAGAGAAAGGGCAAATAGTGATATTAAAATATTTCTTCTAATTAATTTCCTTTCAATGTGCATGAATCTGTGCACTGAGCCACAATGGAAAAAGAGAAAGCTATTACCATATTTTATAAATACAGTAATTTGCCTAAGTTAAAAATTAATTTTAATTGTTCATCATCATCTTTTTTTGAGTAAAAAATTATTTGATGACCGAATGCTATAGGATAGAGAAAAGCATCAATGATATAGCTTTAGAAAACACACTTGTTTTCACCTAAATAAAATTTCTTAAGAGTTCACCTATATATTTTCCATGTTTGAGCCAATGCTTTCACCATTGTCATGAATATAGCTATTTCAAAATTAGTGTTTTAAAAATTATCTTCATAACAGAAATTTTCTTAGACATCAGAATTAAGCAATTAACAGATAGTTGAAGATTTTCTAAAATCCATATCCTACTTATCAAGGCCTGCAAATAAAATGATACAACTACATAGTTGCAAGGGACTGGTCATCAAACTTCTTAGATATAATTTGTTATGAAATATAATCTAAAATAAATGTTGTTGTTGTCATGGGTGTGGAATGAAGGATGGTCCAAGTGCTGATTTCTAATCCTCTCTCTCCATTAACACATAAGGGCTGTTTCTTAAAGATCTACCAAATTACATAAAAATTTATGTCTCTTCTAGCAGTGGTATTATCCTCATAAGAGCTCTGGCAAAGCAATATTCAATCCAGAAACATTTATTTAACTCTAATTACGTGCTAAGCACAGTGCTAGGTACTTCGATAACGCCAAAAGGATCAAGATACAATTCATATCTTCTTTCCCCTCCCTTCATTAGCGTTTTATTTGAACTGTTCGGAGTTGGTTGAACACCACTTTGGCTGGTGTGTTAGAAGCAGCAGACCTCCCGGGTTTGTATGGTGCCTTGCAGTGCATCAGCATCCTCAGGACCATGACTTTACTTCTTTAAACCTTTTTATTTTTAGATCTTTGGAAGTAGAGTGAGCTTTTATATTCTAAAAGGGTTTTTTTTTCCTACTTAGTGGTTATGATCCTACGGCTTGGTCCCTAAATGAGCATTTTTTCAGATTAATTCTCCGATGCTAAGAGAAGTGAGGATATTGCCTTCATGGCAAATAAATTTGTTTAATCAGAAAAATTAAAACTAAAATACTTTCCAAATGACTGAAGAAGATGCTGCTAAGAAAGAAGAAAAAACTTGGTCCCATAATAGACTCCCTTACTGCACACGGCTTGGCACCTTTGTATTTTGGAGCTTGGAATATCTGACAGCATTATTTACTCTTCGTTACAATTCTTGTGTCTGTGAAGGTAACCAATTTGCTTAATTTGACGTCTCATTTTCACTTTTTTAATAGTTCTGTAGGGGTAGGCTTCACAGGATGAGCAACGCTAACTCTGAGCGTTTACAACTTGCTGTAAGTCAAGCCCTAAGAGCTTAATTTATAGGAGGTCTGCTTTCTGCATGTAAGATTCTGAATTCATGCAGAATGCTCTCTGACTTGTTTGAAGCAGTCATATTAAATGAAACATAATGATCCTTTATAAATATTCCAGCGTATCGATTTTCCTTGACACTCCCAATGACCACAACATCGCTCATCACTTTGCCCCAACTCTGAAGCAGGGGCCGAATGAGTCATACCATTGAGAGGAAAAATGATCACATAATGTTTTCTTTATGGACTTTATAGGTGCTTGACTTATTTCATCAATATATATTTATTAAGCACACTGCTTCGTTTAGAAAACCAGAAAGACTAATTTGATGATCAGATTCTCCACACAGATCCCAGGAAACAAGGTATGTTCTTCATTTCATGCTACTAACAATTTCTGAGTATGCCACCTTCATAATATATGCATGGACACACATGTACATGCATGTATATATGTGCATATACATGTTTGCATATGTACATAGATGTACATGCGTACATAGGTTTAATTTGTCATGAGCTCTATAATCACACCACACCATTGTTTTACTCTGCCTTTCTTTCTATCTCTTTCTTTCTTTTTTATTTCTGTATTTCTTTCTTTATTGACTCTATTGTTTAGTTTGTTTTCCCTCTCCCGAGCTGTCATTGCCTATTTTTAAATTTGAAAAATTTTAAATATTTTTCCCCTTATAACCAAAGTAATAAATTATCACTGTACAAATGTTATCAATAGAGACATAATAATCAAATAATTAAAAATCATAACTTATCTTAACTTTTGATGTACATTTTCACATACTTCTTCCTGTTGTCTTTCTATGCACATATTTCAGATTGATTTAAAGTTTTGTGTTCTATATTTTTTCACAGTACATTTTGTGTTCAGTTTTTTTGAATTTCATTGAACATTATTTGAAAACACGACTCTAGAACAGCCGTGGGCAAACTACGGCCCGCGGGCCGCGTGCGGGCGAGCACGTACAGTGCGATTGAAACTTCGTGGCCCACACGCAGAAGTCGGTATTTTGTGGAAGAGCCAGTATTTTGTGGAAGAGCCACACTCAAGGAGCCAAAGAGCCACATGTGGCTCGCGAGCCGCAGTTTGCCGACCACTGCACTAGGTGGCTTTCCCACTCTTGGCCATTTGCGTATCTCCCATGACGGGAAGACCCCGTGACAGGCACCCCTGCCCAAGGTCTGGGCCACTTCTCGCTGGTCTCCTTGCAATTCCCTCCCGGGAGCTTCGCTGCAGGGACGAATGGGCCACACACGCTAAAGCCTGTGGCTGATCTTCCCTCCCCAGGGCCCCTCCGGAAGAGAAGC
This sequence comes from Myotis brandtii, assembly GCF_000412655.1. Lineage (NCBI taxonomy): Eukaryota > Metazoa > Chordata > Mammalia > Chiroptera > Vespertilionidae > Myotis > Myotis brandtii. The sequence continues at coordinate 966,196 of NW_005353539.1, read as the reverse complement.
ACCCAGTCACCATGCAAGTAACAAGCCAGCAGATGCCCGTGTGACTGCAATCTTCACCTTCAGCTAAAAAGTCTTTGCCAAGATCCTATGTCCCACAGTTTGAAAAATAACTGGGGTTTTGACGGGAATTGCGTCAAGTCTATACATACTTTTGAAAGCCTGACATTGATGATTATATATTTTGCCCCTAACATTTTCTGTTTGTGTATTGCTGTCCTATAGAGAATTGATTTCAACTTACATCTTTATTTTGTCTTTATCAATACTATATGATCATGTTCGATATCTCTAAGTCATTTGGAGTGGGTTACATAATCATAGCATCTGTAAAATGGACACTTTTTCCTTCTTTTCTTAAGTATTAGACACAAATATTTCTTTGTTGTATCACTTTTTGGCTACATTTATAGATTGAATACATGTTTTAAATTATGCATAGTAAAATATTATTTTCATCCGCATTATTTTGTAACTGGAAATCTTCTAAGCCCCAGGCCTCTGATTTTATGCTAATTTTTCTATATCTGATATTCCTTTTCTGCTAAGCTCTTTAATCAATCAGAGTTCATTTGCATTTTTATCATACATTGTGATACTGTTTCCTTTTGTCATTTATTAATTAAACAAATCCTTAATTATTATATCTTAATTCAGCAGTCATTATATTATTTTACATAATCGTACAGGTTTCCAGGCTTCTTTTTTCCTGTCATCGCTATTCCTATTTGTGTTTCTTAGTTATCCTTTGGAATCATGGCTATTTAAACATGTGTTTTAATATCTGATGGGTAAGAGGAAGAGAACTTACCATGGTGAGCGTGGTCATGAGCTGGGTTTACTCTTATGTCACTTAATGCTGACAATGACCTTGGACTGTATGCGTTATGAGCTTTATACGTAAGGACTCTGAGGTCCGGAGATTTTGTGAACAGCTCACTCACACGGGTAGCCAGTGAATCTCAGACTCAAATCTGCATCTATGTGCGGCCACAGACTGTGCCATGCTTATTATAGGGTTCCGCATCCATTTTAGTTTTCTCTCTTTGTAAAGTTTTAGAAATATTTCCACTTATTGACGTTTTCAGATGCATCTGTAATTACTTTATGATTTAAAAAATTCGGAGGTTCTTTTCTGAAATCTTGCATATAATTAAGAGAGCAGCCAGTTTGTGTAATTGCAACTTCCAAATACCTATTGTTTATTCAGGTCACACAGCTCAAATTCTTGAAAATCCTTTGGATTTTCATTATGTTTTATAGTAAGGATCCAGTTCCAACCTTGGGCAAGACAGCTGGTGGCTAATACGGTCTGGTTATATCGGGACAACTGACCAGTTCACGGCATTGTGACAGAAGAAAAGAGAAAGTTCTGAAATTGCGAACAATAAGGCATAAGCCATGGCTGAAGCCCCGGCCTTCCTTCTTCGACTCATCACTGACCCCCCCCCCCAAAAAAAAACCAGGCAGCTACTTGCCACAGTAGAGCCCGTGGGGCGCAGCATTCACCTTCCCATCGCATTGCTGCTGAGAGCTGTACTAGACGAGCACAATGCGATGCTGGTCAAGTAGTTACCACTTATGAGGCCTGGTCTGTGTATCTAATTGCATTTCATCCTCAAGACGAGCCAATGGAGACGCAAGCAGCTCTGAGTGGTGGGCTGCGATGTGAGCCTCTCCCTCCCTGACCACCGTGCCTGCCGCCTGCACTGGGAGTGGCCGCCCGAGGCCACAGGTGGAAGCACCTCCTGCTTCTCTCTGTCTTTGCAGGAATGCACTGTGTCAGGTGTCGGCGGCAGCAGAGCTCCGCGGGAGAGGGAGCCCTCACCTTGCTTCTAGGACCTGGGTTCCCTTGACTGACAGAGTGAGTCTTTGCAGCTACTTCTCAACCTTTGGGTCATCGATCCAGGGAGCGGCTTCCCTGCAGCTGCGCGAAATCACTGGAGACCGGGGCTGAGCGCGCTGGCACATCTGCGGCACGTCCCTCCTCCACGACGGGCTCCTGGCCCCCACAGTGAGCCCGTGTGGCCTTCCTGCACCGGCAGGGCCTGCAGCCTCCAGAGCCTTGGGTCTGCAGACCCAGCTGGTTCCTGAATTTCAGTGAGTTGAGTTAAATATGGTTCGTGGGAGAACTTAGCCAATATGGGCCATTCATCTACATATTTTCAGTTCAAACATATCTCTAGCAGTTTCCTTGGCCAGCATCCCACAAAGCATTGCCTCACATCTATTTTTCATCTTATTCATAGACACTCAATTTACATGGCTGCCCTCTAACTGACAGAATTGCAAGGAGCAGATTAATTTTACCAGCGTAAGCAGCCAAGTTGGATCATTAAAACCCAACTCAACAGCAAGGCCTGAAGTATACACCTGGCTCTCCACCTCCATTTCCCCATAGTCAGTCAGGAAAACACCCTTCTGCCCGCCCCTCAGCCCTCCTCTCCTCCCCACCAGCTCCCACCTCTGTTTGAAGACTGTTTCTGCTCAATCTGGCGGGTTCTGGAAGCTGCCGTGTTCAACTGGCCCAGGAGCCGGGGAGCGCTGGGCTCCCGCAGCTGGTGCAGCAGCCGCCCCTGGAGCCCGGTTTGCATGGTTTGCATCGTGGTGGAAACACTGTCACCGTGTTTCAGAGCTCGGAGAAGCAGCATTCCCCCCAGCGTTAGAGACGCCACAGAGCTGCACGTGGGAGCATCCCTACACCTGAGCCACGGCCAGTGCTCCTCCCAGCACAGGAGCCAACACAACAGCTTCCCAAAGGCCATCTCAGCACCCGAGTAGGAAAACGGTCCCAGAGAAAGACCCGCTTCTGAAACAGTAGCATCACACACACACACACACACACACACACACACACACACACACACACCTCATAGTAAGTGATAAAAATACTTTCTCAGCCATAAGAACTTTTTAGAGGTAACGATTCTCATAATTCACTGCTCACAGAAATGCCTGCTCTGGTTCGAGACTCAGTAGGTCCTGGAATATGACTTTTGACAAGCCCGAGTCTGGCACGGTTGGCTGCGCTACACACTCTGAGAAACACTGGTGAGGAGTCTTGGTCAGCGTTGGCATAGAGGCGATGCTATTTATGTAAATATAATTGTAAGAGGAAGAAGGTGAAAGCCAACATATCCCACTCCTCTCCCTCCCCCTTCTCTCCCAACGTGAGTGCCACGCGTGGGGGCCACTGAAAGAGAAGCAGGTGCGAGCTGCAGGGTCTGCAGCCAAGACGTTGTCTTGTCCTTCGGGAGACCCGCGCACGTGGGAGCATCCCTACACCTGAGCCACGGCCAGTGCTCCTCCCAGCGCCAGCTGCGGGCGCAGGAGCCAACACAACAGCTTCCCAAAGGCCATCTCAGCACCCGAGTAGGAAAACGGTCCCAGAGAAAGACCCGCTTCTGAAACAGTAGCATCTCACACACACACACACACACACACACACACACACACACACTCACACACCCCTCATAGTAAGTGATAAAAATACTTTCTCACCCATAAGAACTTTTTAGAGGTAACGATTCTCATAATTTACTGCTCACAGAAATGCCTGCTCCGGTTCTAGACTCAGTAGGTCCTGGAATACGACTTGACAAGCCCGATTCTGGCACGGTTGGCTGCGCTACGCACTCTGAGAAACACTGGTGAGGAGTCTTGGTCAGCGTTGGCATAGAGGCGATGCTATTTATGTAAATATAATTGTAAGAGGAAGAAGGTGAAAGCCAACATATCCCACTCCTCTCCCTCCCCCTTCTCTCCCAACGTGAGTGCCACGCGTGGGGGCCACTGAAAGAGAAGCAGGTGCGAGCTGCAGGGTCTGCAGCCAAGACGTTGTCCTACCTGCTCTGCCTGCCACTCAGAGGGGCCCGAGCGTGGGCCTCCCAGCACCGCCAGGAAAGTCCCAAGAAAACACTCCTAAGGCACAAGGATGGCTGCACTGGAAGCACAGAGGCGTTGGTCTGGAGAAAACCATCGGTTCTGACCAGCAAATAGGGAACGACCCACACAAGGAAAACGGCCTTTCTGAAGTCAGCGAAGCTGGAAAGGATCCAAGAACATGCAGGACACGCCCTGAGGAAGATGAGGCGCGAGGACTGGGAACCCGGGAGACGCGGGGCTGGGAATCAGACCCTGCAAGCTGGCGGCGCTGCTCCGGAAACACCATGAGTGAGTGTTTGCTCTGTTGTGACCTGTTCCCTGTGTTAGAACAGACACAGGCCTGCTAGTAGGAGCTGGTGACATAGAGGAGAGAGGGAGAGGCCCGTGCAGAGAATGAAATCCGTGTTGGTGGAACAGAAAAGATCCTGCTGTTCAAGGATGTTGGGAAGAGACAATTAGTGGGCCCCGGTGACTGGCTCATTGTGGCAACGGACCGAAGACGAGGCGAGAACATTGTCAGGTTTCGAAGACCTGTGGTTGTGATGACGTTTGCTCTTGAAAGGATTTGGGAGCCACGGAGGAAGAACGTGTGTGTTTTGGTGAGAAAGCTGAGATGATAAGTTCAGTTTTGAGTTCTGGGGCTGAGGGGGTCGACTTGGATGCCTGTTGCTGTGAGACAAACCACGTGGGGCCGAGTGCCTGAGGGCGACACGGGGCAAGGATCTCTCAGGGTCTGTGTCCAGCTGGCTCAGGCCGTGCTCACTGGGCATCTCTCACAATGCAATGAAGTGGCCGCTGGGGCTGAAGGTCAAGGTTGACAGCTTGAGGCTTCGCTGGGCAAGGGGATGTCAAGGGAGCTGCACTTTCTCAGGGGTTGCTGGCTTCTAGGGGCCATGGCAGAAGCTGCCAGTCCTCTCAAAGCCAGGTCTGCAATGAGCATAGTGTGACTTCTCATCTTACAGCCAAAGTGGTCACGGGCCAGCCCAGGAAGGGGGTTAAGGGGAGGGGAAGAGGGGCCACCTCTCCGTGGGCGCAGCCTTCTCTACTCTGCCATGTGCTCATGGGTCATATATGTGGAGAAATATTGGGGGACAATAGTGAACCCCAGCCTGGCTCTCCTGAATGAAATCAGAGTTGGAAATGTGAATGAATGGAGCCTGAATGAATGAGCGAGTAAATAAAGCATGGGCATTGAAATCAGCTTTATTTGAGTAGAACCTGAAAATGTATAAAGCAAAAATGATAAATCAGGATTGGGTATTACGCCGAGTAGACTATACCATAGCCACCCGGAGACCGTGTTTTAGACAATAATCCTGCAAGTCGGGAAACGTACACACGAAGAGAAGGGGTGCTGGGCCAGCCCAGCTTCTGATGAGAAGTTAGAAAAGGTTATGTGGATAAAAAAATGTTCTCCAGTGTTCACTGGTAGAGAAGATAGAAATGAAAAATGTTGACATATTTCAGGTTAATCTTTGTGATGAGCAGGTAACGTTTAGTGAGCATGGCTTTTAGTGAACACGGCTTCTACGAGCCAGCATCCCCTCTGTTCACCTTCCTCTGGAAAAAGCAATGCCTGAGCCTGGGCTGAGCTGCAAAACAAGCGGCGATTTCCATGTGGAAATTGCTAGAAGATCTCTAGAGCTTGCCATTTAGCTCCAATCACAATACTCAAAAAGACGTATTCAAATACAACAGGTATTTGCAGAGTACGTTATATAATCCAACGTTAATAGTGTAGAAATAGGTAGGACATTTTATTCTATGCTTAGAATCCCTCATTGGAATAGGTAATAGAATGCTTGATTTTTATTCCACAGCATGGGTTTCTGAAATCTAGCTGGGAGTATTCTATGTGGGCTAATCATTTCACTGCCATGATTTGGAGTTTTCTCTAATTAGGTGGTAAACTGTCTGCTGAGGCTGCTCTGTACATTTGCATATAGTGTCTCGATTCTTCTTCTGATGGCATGAAAGGGAGGGGCAATGCCGCCAAAGATGTTAAATCTTTATCAAATAATGGCTGCAAACTTATAACCACTAAGTGCATATATGTGTGTGCGTGCTATTTATGTATAAGCACACACACACACACATATATATTCTAGGTATGGTTTTGTTCTTTAATTTGGGAAACAAAAGAGACAATAAAGAGGAAAATGAGACAAAGCCAAGCAAATGGAGCTTTAGTGAAGGCAAGTCATCTATTCATCAGACTGACATAAATCGCCATGACCAAGGCATCACCTACAGCGCAAGGCAGTGCAGAGTCACAGGGACCCTTAGCCAAGCTCTCTGCAGACATACCACTAGCACACGAAGCATAAGGAGGAATCCTAGGTTGGTGCACATTATTTTAAAAGCATTGTTCACAAGAAAGGATTTAAAGATACATCTAAAATAAGATATAATTATATATACCCTATATAATAGAAGGCCAGCGACCATAACGGCGTCACAACCTGAATGACCAATCGACCAGTTGCTATGAGGTGCATTGACCACCTCTCTCTCCCCCGGCCCACAGGCTCCGATTGCCAGATGGTGAATGGGGAGCCATGGGGAACCGGGATGGGTGTTGGCAGTGAGGGGGGACTGGGAACTGGCAAGCAGGCAGAACAGCCGACCTCTTGGTCCCTCTCCCTGACTCACAGGCTCTGATAGGTCACCGGATGGCCAACGGGGAAACGGGGTGGGTGTCGGCAGTGGGGCGGGACTGGAGACTGGCGAATGGGCTGAGATGGCCCTGATCACAGGCTAGGCCTAGGGACCCTACCCGAGCACGATTTCGTGCGCTGGGCCTCTAGTGTATATATAATTATCCTGATGAAATGACCAGGTTGAAAAAAAAAATTAATGGCAAAAGAGAACTTGAAAGTTAGCCATGTAATTTTCTATTACCAATACTAGTAGCAATAATTTTTCGATGATAAACTATAAAGGAAAAAACCTAAAGAACGATACATATTTGTATGCCCCCTCCATCCTATAGCATTACGTCAAGTGTTAGAGTGAATACAGAACGTTCGCCGGGGTGTGCAAGGCACTGCTCGTTCCAAGAAGCCCGGGTCCCACATCAAGGCGGAAACTTCAGCGAGTTTCCACAGGCTGAGTGGTGCATACACGCATGCCACTCAGAACAGCTTTAACTTGCACAGCGGACTGTGGGCATGTCTGACCGAGCTGCCCAGTCGGCATGGAAGGCACGTTTGCAGGAGTTGCCTTATCTCTGCGCCACTTCCTGCCATTGCCACCATCCCTTTCCTCACGGGCAGCTGACGCTTCTCCTCCCCAATCAAAAACCCCTGGAGAGCAGCCCTGCCTAAAGCTATGGGTCGCTGAAGATGGGGTGTCTCTCTTTCATTTACATGTTGATGAAGTGAAAGTCTCTTAATTTGGGTCGTTATCAATACATAAATCTATAGAGAAAACGAACATGCATTTATAATGCAACCGACATGACATGATTTATTATTCTTATAATGGGTCAATACAGAAAGTAAAGAAATGAAAGTCCAGCTCTTAGGTCCCTGGACAGGTAGCACGGCCGGCAACTATTAGGGCGGGTGACATCCCCAATGGAGGCCAGCCTCGAACGCTCTGTGTCTCATCGTTATTTCAACTGAGCTAGGGCTCCGACTTTAAAAACGGTCACGCATACACCTGGCTACTCTCCTTGACCCATCGTCTGGGGGAGGGTTGTGTGAGTGGCAAAATGAAAGGCTCAAAAGTGGTTTCCATACCTGATTGTGGACTTTGTTTGGGGATTTTGGCTACCGCTTGAGGGCTGGAGGTGGAGGGCATTCGCTGGTTGGCGGAGCTGTGGATGCTGCTGGGGGCGGCGGCCGAGACATTCTTGCGAGGCTTCATGTCTTGCAGCCACATGGGCGAGGCTTCGAAGGCCTGCATCCTGCGCGCGTGGCTGTTGGCGTTGACCTTCAGGTAGGCCTGGGCCTTGTGTTCCTGCAGCGCTCCGTAGTTGGCATCCGTCACCCTGCACTCGTACAAGCCTTCATCCTTTTTCCTCACCTTGGAAATCTGAAGCTTGTGGGAGATGTCATTGCCTTGGACTTTCACTGTCTGAAAGATGGCAGGGAAAAGAAATAAACAAAGGGCTACATCAAACGACTGTGTCCCCATACTCTGCCCGAGCTTGCTCCTGTTGGAAAATGGAAGAGTCTTCACAGCCACTCAGAGAGCTTCCTGTGGTCTCAACCATGAAATCCCAAGGTCGTACTTATCTCAATCTACTCCAACTGGCTTCACCAATCCTGAGCTACTTAGTTCAATCCAGCCAGCGCCAGACTCCACGAGCCACGCGACCCCTCGTTTCCCAGGTGCTGGTAACAGCTTTGCTATTTTCCAATCATGGGATTGGCCTCTGCCTGGTTAGCTCAGCTGATGGAACATGAACCTGATGAGGTCAAGTCTAGAGTTTACGGAGCCTCTTTCCTTCACGCTGGGCTCCCACTCTGAGAGATTCCAGAAATATTCTGTGGGTGGCGGTGACCAACAGCAACCTTAACAGAGAACGAGCTCTTCTCCCCACGTTGGAATGACAGTTAAAGGTACCGGCAACATAGACTTGGATAGTAATGATTTTTCTTCTCAATTTTTTTGGAACAGTCTGACCTATCGTCATGAGGTGGCGTGACTCAGGGTGCAGACTAATGTCACCTGAAGTCTGTGGCTCAGAGTACACCCCCTGCCATCATGGGGTTTCTATGCTACGGGAACCTTTAACACTGCTTTGCTTTTCAAAATTGAAATTGGCACTAGATTCTTCTAATAATTTTTAGGCCAGATTAATAGCAAAAGTATATATATATATATGTGTGTGTGTGTGTGTGTGTGTGTGTGTGTGTGTGTGTGTGTGTGTGTGTGTGTGTGTGTGTGTGTGTGTGTGTGTGTGTGTGTGTGTGTGTGTGTGTGTGTGTGTGTGTGTGTGTGTGTGTGTGTGTGTGTGTGTGTGTGTGTGTGTGTGTGTGTGTGTGTGTGTGTGTGTGTGTGTGTGTGTGTGTGTGTGTGTGTGTGTGTGTGTAAATATATGGTTATGTAGAGTATATACAATTCTATATAGTATGTAATATATATCCCTAAACATCTTTATCAAAACAGCTAGATTTGATAGACATTATATATTATCCACGATTAAATGATGACGGATTTCATAAGACATTGAGAATATTTCACACACAGTTATGAAAAGTAAGAACCAGTAACGTAGAAATCTATCTCTATATTTCACGGGTTAACCTCTTCAACGACGTTTCTGGGTTTATTTGGGCTTTTGGCTTTATGTTTATATGGTTTCCTGTGTTAGCACCGTTTCCTATGAAAGCGCCCCCATCCTCTCCATGGTTTGGAACAGACAGCAGCATGCAGCTCTCTGCCCGTGCAGCATGCAACCGCTAGAAAGGGAACAGCAAAGCAGGGTCACGCCCCTCTGGCAACAGCAAGCCCGTTCATCCTCTAGTAACTGCTTCAACATTTTGTGATTAAAAAAATACTTTCACGTGCCAACTCCAAACCGGCTTCCATTTTTACGCACCCAGAGAGGCAAGCAACACGGGCTTCCGTCCTGCGTTTGCGACATTGCCTTTTTCAGAGGCAATACGCAAAGGCTTCACAATAGGACGCGCGAAAAGCCTGAAATGCACTGATTTTCCCCGCGGGCCTGCCTGGCCCGGACAGAGCGCGCCCCCTGTCGCCCGCCCCCGCGACACTCACACTGATCTTGGTCCCGTCGTTGTCGGGGTCTCGGTCGGGCAGCAGCTCTACCTG
>NW_005353539.1:953437-956391 GCF_000412655.1 Myotis brandtii | reverse complement strand
GGCGGGGAGGGAGGCGCGGGAGCTGGTGTGGGGGGGAGTTTGAGGGGACCAGACTCCGCGTCTTTGCCGGACTGCGTCCCCTCCCCGGGGTCTCAGGGACAGATTTTCTTCTCATCCCAACAGCCCCGACCCGTCTGTTGCCTCTTGGGCTGAACTGTCTCCAACCTGCGCTCTGACCCCCTTTTCCTTCCTGTCTCTCCTCCCCCCCTTTCCCTTTTCCTCTCCCCTTTCTTTCTCCCCCTCTCCCCCCTCCAGCCGCGCCCCTTCCACCCGGTCCCCCTCCCCTTCTCTTCCCTCTTCTCCAGTGGCCTCTGCACCCGCCCCCCTCCTCCCAGGCCCCTCCTCCCCGCCTCTCTCCCTCCTCCCTGTTACCCCTCCCTCTTCTGTCTCCCTCCTCTCTCAGGAGCCTCTTCTGCCAACCATAGACGTGGGGGCCGGCGATAGAGACACCCACAGAGTTCCCCACCCCACCCCACGGTTCCTGAGATGGGACAGCGAGTGTCCCGGGACAGATCAACACCGAGGTGCCATCACACACACCTTGACAAGACCCGGTACTGCCAAGAGGAGGCCATTCCCAGTCTGAACCAGACCAACGCACAAGACTTCCTCCTTGGTCTCCAATTAGAGTCCCCAGGACACAGGGAGGCTCACCCACTGGCGTCCCCAGGCCTCACTCCGGCCAAGAGAGCCGGCGGTTCCCAGGGGACACCCAGGCACACGTCTTGCACCCCTGGCTTGGACACCCAGAGGTCCCAGGGAGTGAGTGGGGCAAAGGCAGCGGGTGTGAGGGCCACCCAGTCCTCTACCTGAGCGCCGGCCACCTCTGCCGGGGGCTCCAGGCCCTCGGGGCCCCGCAGGAACCACCACTGGATCTCCAGGTACACCGAGGCCGAGCCGCTCTGGAAGGCGCACGACATCTCCACATTCTGCCCCTCGGTGGCCGTCACGTTGCGTGGAAACTCAGTGAATTTTGCTGCAAAACAGAAACGCATCCTTTTAGAAGGTCCACAGCACGCTCGCCAGCTCGCTTTCCTGAGGAGATAGCTCCATTTTTCTTGGCTTGAAAAAAAAATCCAGAACAAATACCCCTCTATGACATCCTGCACTTTGCCCAGCTCCCCACCCCCTCTCCTTTGCCTCTTGCCTGTCTTCCTTTTGATACCCGGCCCACATCACTGTGCTGTCCATCAAGCCCGGATAATGGAAAGCCTAACGAGCTTGCCAATAACTCCCTCTGTTAGCCAGGCTGCTCAGCTAGGAGCACAGCGAGCCTCTCCTCAGGCTGCGGTGGCCCCCAGATCTGCCGAGGTGCACCTCAGACACACCTGTCACGTTGGTGGGTGAGGATGGCCTCTTGCCCCCAAGTTTCTGAACCATCTATGGAAACTGGATGTTTCCTGTGGTGGAGAAGGGATCGTGACTGCCTGCCAAAATGCCCATTCCTGATTTATCAAAAGCAACGAGCAATTGTGCTGGAGCAAGCCACACACTTCCTCAGCTCTAAGTATTCCTTTCTCTCCAAATTCACCTTCACGCGTGTTCCCGGCAAGCCCTTGTGCTGCAAATTGCCACACATCCCGGGATGGAAGGACCGCACACCTGGACGCGGTGGTTCAGAGGAAAGGCTGTTGTGAAGACACTAGAGAGATTTCCCCGCACCCACTTCCCCGAGTCCTTCCATGACCAACCTCGACCCTGCTCGTTTGCAAGATGCATGGAATCAGAGCAAAACCCACACAGATCAGATGCCCCCTCTCTCCCCCAGGCATGTCTTGAACGTGCATGCTTCGGCTGGTTGTGCTTGTCTTGTCCGAGGGACCCCTTGGGAAGAGCTGACGGGTCCCTAAAAGTAGTGTCAGAGCGGTCTGGGCTGGCCGTGTGCACAGAGGCAGCGCACACGCATGGAGGGGGGCCCAGGGGCTGCAGGACTGGCTCGGGGTGAATGCACCCGCCCCCCACTTTTTAAGAAGAGCCACCATCAGCGTCCCTTTTCACAATTTCATGAACCCACAAATGATCTCCATTGACAGGGAACTGCATTTCTGCTCAGAGTAAAGGGGAGACGCCAAGAAGACACGCTGATGGGAAAAGGACTTTTTGTTCCGGGGGGAGGAGGAGGTGGCATTTCTGCCTCGGAGGATGCGGGCTTCTGGCCCGGCGGCGAGCTCTGTTCGTGGTGCTGAAACCGGCCCGCAGCCTGCGGGGTCGCGAACCGCTGGATTCCGCAGGCTGCAGGCGCGCCGTTGGAATGCAAGTGGTGCCTTTTATGGATCCTCCCAGGAGTCTGTCCTTTGACACACACATGCACACGAAGTCACCCGGACCCAGAAAAAAGGAAACTATAAACCCATCTGCCTCCAAGGAGCAGGAGGACTGGCCTCGGAGAGCCCCTGTGTGTTGGCCATGGTTATACATGCATGAGCGGTTACCGTATGCACGCACACAGAAGGCACACACACACACACACACACACACACACACACCCCTGTGTTTCTGCTCACCGAGCGACCCACCTCATTGCCAGGCACCAAATAGATTTGCTCTCAGATCTAGCATCCCTACCGTTTAATCAACTTTAAAGAAAGAAAAATGCCTAACAGAACGCGATGATTCCACTGTTCCTTGCTAGGAATCTCACATCTGCCTGGACACACCACACACAAACACACACACACAGACACACACACACGCACACGCACACACGCACGCCACAAGCAAATGCATATTTGCCAAGGAGCCCGGACTTACCTTGGGAAGAAAGCCCCTGCTGCACGTAGAACACAGAAAAGGCAAATCCGACATACGCCAAAAAGATCCCCATCATTCCAAAAAAAAAAAAAAAAAAAAAGGAAGAAAAAGGGAAGGGGGGGGTGTCACATCAGTGGAGCCCGCAGCCCGAAAGCCTTAAAAGAAAGGATGCAGGAGCCCAGGCGATCTCAGAGCCCGGCCGG
>NW_005353539.1:940589-953004 GCF_000412655.1 Myotis brandtii | reverse complement strand
GAGCAGAAGCATTTGCTTTTTTCCTCCCCCTCAATGTGCAGGGGTTCTTTGCAGCGTCGGCTCGCTGGGCAATGCCGGTGCAGGATTGCGGCGGAGCAGGGCTGGGGGCGGCGCTCCCCCTGGAGGAGGAAGTGGGGGCCTGGGGGAGGGGGCCTGGAGCTAGAGAGGCTGCGGTGGGGGATGAGCCCAGCCACCCGAGGGCCGCCTCGCTTAACCAGTTAGCAACTGCCCTGGCGACAAGGACCCCAGGCTGTCGTTTCACACGGTTCGTTGCTCAACAGCCTCCAAACAGCCAGGCAGGCACGCTACCACCCCAGCTGGCAAGTGGAAGAGGCAGAAACTCCCCAAAGTCAGGCACTGAGAGAATTTTCCAGAAAGAAAAGCCCATCGGACTAAGTGCACTTTTATTTATTTTTAAAATTCACATACCCCGCTGCCTCCACCTCCAGCGTGTTTTTGGAAGGGGGCGGGGGGAGAGGTTTTACGTATCACGAAGGTCTGCATTGCATGGTTCGCTTTGTTTATTTGTTTTTCTTCTGCCTGACACATGATTCTTTAATGTTCCATAGGATGCTATGGATACGGAATATTGCTTTAGGAACAAAAAGTACAGTAAGTGTTAGGATTTGGAACCAATCTGGTTATCTGCCTTGGAGAAGCTTTGAGATGTATATTCTTAGTAAGACTTAAAAAACAGTGTACATCACAGTACAGCCTCTGTCCTTATGAAGTCCAACCATTAGTCAGTGATTTTAATTTTTTAACAGTATTAAAATTATTCACTATCTAAGCAGAGTACCAGATATTTCAGTCCCTTTTATTATTTCTATCATTACCACAAATTGTCACTATTTCTTGGAAATATGACTCAGTCTTAACAATGTGGCCAGGAAACCAATGCAGTAAAATGCATTTTCATTTTACTTATAAACATTTTGTAGTTGACTAATTCCTTCACTGACCAGGGGAAAAATGAACCTTAATGTAGTTGTTGGGTTTTTAAACCAATATCCACTGCTGAGTGGAAGTAACTTACAAGATCAGGAACAAAGTCCCAATACCTTCGGAGCAACATTATGTATTTTCTGAAGTGACATTGATTTCCCACTGTGGGAAGAGGCAGGATATAACATTTGGAGAAAGGAATGGAGATCTTTGACATCTGTTCATGTCTAGGCCAACAAGATGCTATGGCCTTCCTCCTGCAAAGGATCCTGAAGTATGTCATCCCCCCAAATAAGTGTCTCTTTATGTGATAATGTGTTCAGAACACAGAAACCAGCCCAAGTTATACACGTGCCCCACACTGAACATCATTCGGAAAACAAACTCTCCAGGTGTTAGCTCCTCAGCGGTGAGTGTCATCTCCAGCCTTTAACTGTATGCCTCACTGGATACCCTCAATGTTTATCGCAAGACTTTGGCTTTTTTAGAGCACTCAGCATAAACGTGTGATTCATATGTCAACCACGTGACCTGACTTCAAGGTGATCTGCTTTGGAAGAGTTTCCAATCTGTACTAATCTGTACTAATAAAAGGGTAATATGCTAATTAGACCAGGTCAACCAGCCATCTTCTGGACGTCTGACTTCCTTCCGGACAAAGCTATGGTGGTGGGGACCAAGGCAGAGGCAGTTAGGGGCAAGATCAGGCCTGCAGGGGAGGGCCATTGGGGTCGACCAGGCTTACTGGGGAGGGCCATTGGGGTTGACCAGGCCTGCAGGGGAGGGCCGTTGGGGGTGACCAGGCCTGCAGGGGAGAGCTGTTGGGGGTGACCAGGCCGGCAGGGGAGGGCAGTTGGGGGCATTAGGCAGGCAGGGGAGGGCTGTTGGGGATGACCAGGCTGGCAGGGGAGGGCAGTTGGGGGCATTAGGCAGGCAGGCAGGTGAATGGTTAGGAGCCAGTGGTCCTGGATTGGGTGAAGTATGTCTGACTGCTGGCAGTCGGTCATCCCCCCAAGGAGTCCCAGATTGGAGAGGGTGCAGGCCGGGCTGAGGGACACCCCCCCTCCATGCACGAATTTTGTGCACCGGGCCTCTAGTATAAAGAAAAGGGCCTCAGACATCTGTGTGGTGGTTACCAGAGAGAAGGTTGGAGGGTAGTAAAGGGTAAAGGGGACCAAATATATGGTGATGGAAGGAGTCTTGACTCTGGGTGGTGTGCACACAATGCAATACATAGATCATGTATCATAGAAATGTACATGTGGAACCTATGTAATCTTATTAACCAATGTCACCCCAATACATTTAATTAAAAAAACATAAAAAATAGAATGAGAAAAGTTCAAATCCATAGAAAAAAAGCAAAGGGCATCCATTTTAAGCAAGGGGAGTTCTGAGTTAATTTAGGAAAGCACTTCAACTGCTTTTAAGGGGGAACTTGGTCACAGTTGCTGCAAAAGAATAATAAAGATAAGTTTCAAATGTGAAAAGTGAAGTGTGACAAAAGCTTGTATAGTCCAGATCAACCACCAAACACTTTACATAGAAAGTCATAACATTAAAACAAAAAGAGAAAGAGAAAGAAGGAAGGGAGGGAGGGGGGACTGGAAAATGATTTATGTTCTTTTTCTTATGAAAAGTGCCCGATAGATATTTTATTTTCAGTTTTGTCAATGTAGACCAAAATCTTATCTTAAATACCATCTGCTATGTCATCTCCAGGGCTGAAAATAGTGCGAGGAAACACATTTGCATTATCTCCTTTAGAACACTTGCCTCATTTAAGGCAAAATGTCTCTCGATTAACAGTTTGAAGTGATAAGGAAATTTAATTAAAAAGTAAATATATTCAGCATATCAAATGATACAGTTCTGAGACGAAGTGCATTATTTTAGATCAATCCTTATAGAACACTGAATTCTTCTACAAGGAGGGCAGTGACTTGTTAGAAAAGACCAGTTGTCTGCGGGCCGTGCGGGAGGGATGTGTCCTACCCGTTCGTCCTTCCCCCGATGATGGCGGGCGCCTTGTTCTAGAAAGATGACCGCAGATCTCTTCTTTACAGGCCACATATGCACTAATGCTCCCCAAATAAAATCCTATAATCTCGTTTTTTAAAACTTTTGCCTTGCCCTCTGAGTTAACATTTGTCATTTTTCCTTTCTTTTAAAAAAATTTAAATATTTTATCAGCACAGCTATTTTCCTCGGCAATTTATGATAAGAAGGCTACTCAAATGTGTTCCTTTCTCAGGCTTAATTAAATCTGAGTTCATTCCATTGCCTTCATTTGGTAGCCTGCATTTTATTCTTTTTCTTTTTCTTTTTTTGTATATAAAAACGAGTTTAAATTTGTCTTTTAAACTCTGCTCCCATATTATAACTGCAGCTGTTGCGTAAGCCTTGAGAGCCATGGATCCAACAAGAGCTGAGCTGGGGATGGCGCTCTTTCAGTTCTGTGATGACAGACCTCGCAACCCCTCTTTCCTCAGAGGGCCTTGGACTTGGGGGATTCATATTTCACTCCCATAAGCACATCACAGAATGACTTTCCGTGTTGGACTATCAACCCGCTCTCATTTGCGGCTTAAGTGCCCAAAGTAAATGTGTCTGAATAACTGAAGACTAGGCAAAACGAGGCATTTTATTTATTTATTTATTTATTTATTTATTTATTTATTTATTTATTTATTATATTTTTGTTGATCTCAGAGAGGAAGGGAGATGGAGAGAGAGATAGAAACATCAATGATGAGAGAGAATCATTGACCGGCTGCCTCCTGCACACTCTACACTCAAGATGGAGCACCCAACCCAGGCATGTGCCCTGACCCGGAATTGAACCATGGCCTTCTGGTTCATAGGTCGATGCTCAATCACTGAGCCATGCCGGTGGGGCAAAGCAGAATCTAATTTTAATATAAAATTGAACTGAAGGGCCCTTTCCACTGACTTTTAAAAGGTGGCTCCATGCTGCGGGTGCTGCTCACCCAGCAGAGGGCAGCGCTGGGGGCGGCAGAGGGATGTCTGTGGAGTGACTGGGATGCCAGGGATTCTCTGAGCTCCGGGCAGTGGGACTCACACCACACTCGGGGAGCAGTGGGGTGTGTGTGAGCGCCATGCTCTGCGCTCCAGTTCTGCACGCAGAGTTCTTCTCCTTTCACTGCTCCACCGGTCACTCCCCAGCGCCCACTCATTTGTCACTGCCGAGGGCCAGGGCCACTTGAGCCAGGCCTTGGAGCCGCCTGAGTAGGCCGGCAGTGATGGAGAGCAGCTGCCAGCCCAGGTGCTGAGCACGCAGTTTCTGAGGGTCCCCTTCCCCAGGGACTCGCCTGTCCAGGAAGAGTGGGCTTGCTAAGGGAGACTGACAGTGTGAGGCGGGTCCCTTGGTTACACCGCGCTGGCCAGGCAGCAGTGGGCCGAAAGAGGGGGAGATGCGAGGGCACAGAGGGCAGAAGTCTTTTGAGAAAAGTCTGTTTCTGATGTGGGTTTTGTAGGTGTCCTTAGGCTACAAGGCATCTTGGAATGACATGTGATGTGTTTGTCTCCAGCATCATAAGAATGGACCGTTCTGCCCATTACGTTGGGATTTTATTATGAACCTTATCCATGTCTGCTTGGTTGAGCATATAATTATAGTAATAGATTTCCTAGTTTCCATCCATTCTTAAAGGACATTTTGGGTTATTGCAATTTTTTTTGGCCATAATACTGTAGGCAATTTACTAGTATTTTATTTAGAATTTATGCTTCTTAAGTGACATGCGTTTCTTTCTGTGACTTGTCTCTATTAGGTTGTATTGTGTGTGCTCATTAAAAACCAACATGTGGCAATGAAGCCATTGAAATATTATACACATTAAAAAACCTATTTGGTAATTATTGGTTCATTCAAGGTTTTTGTTTGTTTGGTCATTGTCTGTTCATGAAAGTGGAGACAATTTGAATACTTCGGCTAAACAAAGGAGTCAAGTATAATTTTCTGGCTCCAAGCTACTAAGAAATGTCTCCCAATGGTGTGCTAAGCTCAGTATGGATTTGCCTTACGCCAGTGGGTGGCCCCTATGTTTGGACTCAGAATATATTCTTTCTCACTTTCTGGTCCTCACAATTGAACAGACCTATTTGCTTAGAGCTGTTCCATATGAAAATTATTCCAAAGTCCTTTATGATCAAGTTCAGCTCCGGGCTTCCTCAGCTAACCACATTCAGGGCCCAGCAGCCTTGGTGCAGTTACGTAGTGAGCTATTTCATTACGTGGTGGGAAGAAACACTCGTTTTTAACTGATATCGCCTCAGACTTTGATTCTCTGAGTAGGAATTGGGTTTTGGCCAACGTTGCCTCTTCCTCCATCCCTACTGGCCCCCTGTATTTCAGTTTATCATTGCTTGCATGAATCTCTTAACAGCCTCCTAAGACGTCTTTTATCTCTGTTCTTACTCCATTACAATGGTCAACCCATGTCTAAATAAAATTTTCAAAAGTGCAAATATGAACATGCCATTTCTCCTTTGGAAGCCCCAATACTTCCCCTTTGCCCTTAAAATAACGTCTGACCTCCTTAAGACAGCACAGTGCAGACAGAGCTCAGACATGCGGGCCCCACCCCGAGAGCCCCCCCCTTCCCCATGCATTCTGTACAGACACCCTGGCACGTATGCGCTCAATCCCTGCATATCCTACAGGCTCTCGCCACCTGCGAGGTGAGGTCTTCCCACCAGTTGCTCCCAGAGCATCTTCTTATGACAAAAAAAGATATGTACTTTTGATTCATTCACACGGAATGGCTGTTGTTGTCATTTTTTTTTTAATTTGACAATCTAAGGAAAAAGAGGCCAGTGCCCCTGACTAAATAGTCGGGTGCTGCATATGTTACAGTATGCCTTGGCCTCCAGCTGAAAGTCGCTGCACTAGTAGATACAAAAGTGTTCAGGCTTTGAATGCTGACTGAGATTAGTCAGAATTAGCCTCCTCCTATAGATGCTGAAATATTGTTATTGCCCAAACTCTTTTACTTCCATTTTCAGTTATGCAAGTGAAGTATTAATTGTAGAGAAAACATGGAAGGATACTTTTCTGAAACACTTTTCTTATGTTAGTCATGTGATCTAGTCCCCCCACCCCACAGATTTTGAAAATTGATTGCCATCGATCTTTTATTTTATGTTGTCTTGGCCTTTTGAGTGTGTTTTGTATGGAAGCTTAACCATTAGGGATATGAACTCAGTATCTGGCATTTATATTGAAATCACTTCTAAAGATTATGGGTATTTGTGGAATTTTTGTTATATTCCAAAATTTCAGTAAAAATATTTTAAAGCATGGAATGGAGGTCAAATTACTTCCTGGTTACGTCTTCTACTCAGGGCGCCAATAATGCTTCTAACCTTTCTTTCCCTCTTAACTTAATCTGCTCCTGGATTACGGGAATCTTAGTGATAAAAGAGATTTTCCTACCATCTCTCCTCATGCCGATGTTACCATCTTTCACACATCTCTCAGTGGGAATTCTTTTCCTTGATCCCCAAATTTATTCCATTTTAGGGAAATACCTGTTGTAAAAATGTTCTTGATTTTGCTGAGACAAAAATTAAGATACTAAAAAAATAAAAGGGGGGTAGAAAAATAATGGGATTTTGTGGGAGCATTGTCCTATTTATAAATATCTTTTGTTCATCACCTGCCTTCCTGGATCCCCAACTCTCTAAGAACTCAGAGATCCAACTCCTCAGAACTGGGGGTTGGGGGGTGCCCCCAGGGCACATTTTAGAACCGTTTCAATCTTCTCTCAGAAGATGTTGTGCTTTGATTGACACTTAGACCTGATGATGTACCAGCACTGGTAATTACCTTCGCAACCAGTGAATCAAAAGCAAGTCTCAAACCAGAATGGGAAAAAGTTGAATTAAATTACTATCTTAATATTGCTGAGCACTCTCCCATTTCAGTACAAGAGAGGGAACTGTGGATTCAACATTTTAATTGATGCGTTCACTTATTCATTCAAGGGTGCACTGAATACCCACGGCACGTGGGGCGCAGCGCTAAATTTATTTCATCAGGCTTCTCACTTTCAAACTATTTTTGGACTCCTGAGTAGCAGAGTCAATCAAAAAAAGGTTATTTTTATGCCTCAAATATGCAAGAAGATTTTTGACATAAATGTTTATTTACCTAAAAGAAATATGCTACTTGCCTTCTTTAACTAAGAAATGCTGAATTATTCTGTGCACTACTTAGATCTTCTTGGGAAGTTTCATCTCTATTTAGATAAATATAATCATAATATACCATCTGCAAAAAAAGGAAATTAGCATTTTCACGAAAAACAGTAAATGAGCAGGGGATAGTTAGAATAATAAAAATACTTAGAACTGTGCATATTGAGCAATAAATGCCTTTCTCCGTTTGATATTTCCCTCCAAGGAGTGAATCTCAACAGCCACAAAGTGTGTCAGGCAGCAAATATTTTTGGCATCTATATTTCATTAAGTAACTGTGTTTCTTCCTGATTATTTTTAATTTTCTTCCTCATTGTGCAGTCAATTATAACATTCAGACTTGAAAAGATGGGTTATTATGCCTAGTTAATTTCTAAAGGGAGAGCGAGTCACACAGATGGGCAAAGTCAGAGACCTTACAAGTTGGAAATGGTTTAAACCTTAATTTTCAAGGACGAAGTAGCCTAATTTTTTTCTTGTAGCTTCTGGGCATGTCAGCCACAGGCCGTTCCTTGTCCTGCTCCCCAGCTCGGGTCCCGAGAAGCCAGCAGATTTCACACAGCGTCACAGAGCTTGTCCCTCTTTGGTGTCATAGAAAAAATGCAAACATGTTCAGTGCTTGGTGAGTTGGATTTTGTGGCTTCGAAGGTCTCCTTATCATTCTATAGTACAATAAAGATTGAATTCTGCAGAGAGACAACATTCTATTTGGAAATTCTTCAAAGAAACCAAGTCGGGGTAGGATATTGGCGGATAAGCCAGCCTCCAATGATGCCTCAGGATCATGGCCTGTTCTTCTCTGCAGGGGACACCAGGTCATGAGGTGGAAGCCTGGGGTGGTCAGAAGTCCCTTTCCTGCCTGACTGTGGACACTTAGCTTCCCCCCCATCACTCTTGGGTGGGCCTGGAAGTGACGCGGAGCGGCCGCACCTGAGACTGGAGAGTGGGCTTGGGAGAGGGTCGCTGAGATGCGTGGGGCTGCAGGCCAGAGAGAGAGAGGCCGAGTCATTAGGGCCTCAACACCCCCAGTGCTGCGGGTCTGCGGCGATGCCCAGGCACAGCTGGCACCGTGGAGAACAGCTGGACATCAACACAGAGGTTTAGGCTAGGCCAGTGGTCGGCAAACTGCGGCTCGTGAGCCACATGCGGCTCTTTGGCCCCTTGAGTGTGGCTCTTCCACAAAATACCACGTGCGGGCGCGCACGTACAGTGCGATTGAAACTTCGTGGCCCATGTGCAGAAGTTGGTTTTCGGCCTGGGCGAGTCTATTTTGAAGAAGTGGCGTTAGAAGAAGTGGGGGGTGTCGGTCGGTCAGTCAGGTGATGGGAGACCTGGTGCAGGCGGGCCAAGTGGCATTAGAAGAAGTGGGGGGTGTCGGTCGGTCAGTCCGGTGATGGGAGACGCGGCGCAGTGCAGGCGGGCCGCGGGATACGCAGCGAGGAGGTACAACATTGTTTTGAGGTATGTTCGCTGAGGTCGATCTATTTTGAAGAAGTGGCGTTAGAAGAAGTGGGGGTACATTTGCTGAGGTCGACCCCTCAGATTGAGGACGTTTTTAGCAAAGGCCAGCTTAGGAGTACCCTAATTAAGTTAATAACAATGTACCTACCTATATAGTTTAAGTTTAAAAAATTTGGCTCTCAAAAGAAATTTCAATCGCTGTCCTGTTGATATTTGACTCTGTTGACTAATGAGTTTGCCGACCACTGGGCTAGGCAGTCTCAGGCAAGAGAACAGGGTGCCGAGAATGTGCTTTGTACGAGGGGCGCCAGCAAGGAGAACGTGTTACACGGGGAGAAATGGGACCTGCTCCCTGAAAACGACAAAGCGGTACGAGGCTGTTTGCACTGAAACTGCGCTGGAGAAGAAACCCAGCCACAACGCAAACAGAAGTGCCCTGGCCACAGGGGCGACCCGAAAACCTCTGGAGGTGGCCAGCAAGTCCACTTTTTCCACAGATAGTGATCCAGAGTCTCCGCGGCCGCCCGGATGTCCCAGCGCAGAGCGGGGAGCTGGCTGGGACACAGGGGTGGCCAGGTCTTGTCCACCTGGCCTTCCAGACAGCTTCAGGGCCCCGGTGGACGAAGGGCCCACTCAGTTGTACGTACTGTACCGGGTGGCCACACGCAGAGTGAAGTACTGGTGGTCCCGTTGAAATATCACCCCCTTGAATTTGTTTGCGGGGGATGGACCAGGGACAAGACATAGGGCTGTGGAGAGAGTTCTTCCCGGGGGCCCTGTGACATTGAACAGTGGGGTTCCCATACTTTCACGGGCATTAGAACTACCTGAAAAGCTTGTTGTGACTCCGCTTCCAGGCCTTTATCCCAAGAGATGCTGACTCAGTGGATGATGGGGAGGACCTTGAATTTGCATTTCTGACAGACTCCCGGGTTTGGAGAACCTATCCTCTCATGCAGTGGGTCCCGCACTTGAATGTCTAGTATCCAAACCAGATGGAGGGCTTGTTAAACACAGAGTGCCCGGCCCACCCACAGGGGGTGAGGATTTGCCCAAGTGCCCGGCAATGTTGATGCTGATGGATGGGGACACTGAGCTAGGGCGTGCCCACGGGCAGCCAGTGGTCAGCTTCTTAGCTATTGTATCTGGTCTTCTCTCACCTACCACTTAGAGTGTCCCCAAGGATGATAGAAAATAAAAGAACGCAGTGGTCGAGCATGGACCTATGGACCAGGAGATCCGGGTTTAATTCCCAGTCAGGGCACATGCCAGGTTGCGGGCTTGATCCTAAGCGGGGGGCGTGCAGGAGGCAGCCGATCCATGATTCTCCCTCATCATTGATGTTTCTCTCTCTCCCTCTCTGAAACCAGTAAAAATCTTTTAAAAAAAGTAAAGAAAAAAATAATGGTAAGTCATTGGTTCCTTGGTTCAATGGTTGTTCATTCAAACACCACACACTTGGCCTCTTGTGACAAGAAGCCTGGGTGCCCCTTATGCTTCCTCAGGATCTGGGCCTGGGGCTTTTGCTGGGGCACAATTCGCACTCCGGGAGGGTCAACCCTCAGACACGCGTGGGAGCCCGGCCCCGCGGTTTTGCCAGCAACAGCCGTGAGGTTCTCCTCCGTCATGACGCCATCGCTTGTTCTGTTTTTCTCTCACCTACAGGAAGTCTTCCCTCCGCTAATGCGAAGATTATAATGGACAGCAACTAACCAACTATTTGATCACATTATTAACTGAGAACAAAGCGGACAGGGTCCGTTTACCGAGGGAGCCCAGGAACAGTCTTCGTGTAGAACCTGAGCTGGAAGTAATGGAACCACTTTCTGGAAGAACTTTATTCTTTCCTAAAGTTTAGTTATGGAAATCACAGCACACTGCGTGGAGAGTCTCAGTAAAGCAACACTCATTAAGAAAGAGGTAAGGGAAAGTGGGCCACTCAAGGATGCTTATCAGATATGTTTGAGCCTCATTAATTCAGTCCTTTCCTATGAAAGAACAGTCCTACTGGGCTCTTAATTATTAATATGTTCAAATATTATTTTTCCCCACATTAGTCATGATTGAGGGAAAACCTACTTAGAGAAAAATTAGTCTAAAAATATTCAAGTAAACGTTGATAAGAAGGCACTTAACTTCTAGGAATAGAAATCAAATGTATACATTATAAGTCCTTGATACTTATTATCTATCTATATAAAACCCTAATATGCAAATCAACCGAACGGTGGAACGACTGGTCGCTATGATGCACACTGACCACCAGGGGGCCAGACGCTCAATGAAGGAGCTGCCCTCAGCCCACAGGCCCTGACTGGCAGCAGCGGTGGGGGGCAGGGCCGGCGAGCAGGCTGTGCCAGGCCAGCCAAGGTGGGTGGGGGGCCCTCCGATTGCCCCGCCGGTTGCCCCACAGATCGGCCCTGATCTCTGGACAGGCCTACAGACCCTACCCATGCACAAATTTTGTGCACCGGGCCTCTAGTATCCTAATATATAAAAACCCAGGGTCCATAACATCCAAAACGACCAAAGGCTCCACTGACCAGCAGCTGCGTCTCTCTTTCTCTTGGGCCTCTGCTGGGGCTGCTGATCAGCCCTGCCTCTCTTATCAGGCCCATTGATAGGCCCAGAGATGCTGAATAGCATAGAAACTGACAACTCAGAACCAAATATGGGTGAAGTGTGAGGAGCCAATGGCTGCCTAAGAGGCAGAGTTTTTGTAGTGCATATGGCTGACTATCAGTCCAGATAGAGGGATTATGTATTTTTGTCTGCCAAGAGCATCTCCTCCTGATGAAAAAGGCTTTTCCCCTCCATTTAAGCAATCCTATCCTATATAACCTAACTATACTACTAAAAGGGCAATATGCTAATTAGACCGGGTTGACCGACCATCTTCTGGATGTCTGACTTCCTTCTGGACAAAGCCATGGTGGTGGTGGCTGAGGCAGAGGCTGTTAGGGTCGATCAGGCCAGAAGGGGAGGGCAGTTGGGGGCAAGATCAGGCTGGCAAGGGAGGGCAGTTAGGAGTGATCAGGCAGGCAGGCAGGCAGGCAGGTGAGCGGTTAGAAGCCAGCAGTCCCAGATTGCGAGGGGGATGTCCGACCACCAGTTTAGGCCCAATTCCACAAGGATTGGGCCTAAATCGGTGGTCAGACATCCCCCAAGGGGTCCCCGATTGGAGAGGGTGCAGACTGGGCTGAGCGGCATCCCCCCATGCACGAATTTTGTGCACCAGGCCATTAGTGTTATATATAAAGCCTGAACAATGAGGTCTAGGTCTTTGTAAGTTATCTGGTTTCATTCACTAGGTACTTCCCACATTTTACTTCTAGTAATATGTCTTCTATTAGAAATGATTAAAACTGCCTTTAAAATTATTTTCTAAAATATCCTTTCTTTTTGGGGAATCATTTCTCTCTTTTTCCTGAAAACTCAACTTCCTTCTTATTCAGCTTGCTGCTCTTACTGAGTTTCCTGTCACCATTTACCGCCTCTGGAGCCTTTCAATTACCCAAGACAGAAGCAGGGTTTTCTCAGAACCTTCCTCTCACCTGCACACGAATTCAATCCCCAAGTTCCATGAATTCTGCTACCAGCGAACTGCAAATACTGCCTGACTTCATGCCCTTACCCTATGTAATTGAAAGGATTCCAGTATTCCTCTCAGCTCTCTTCCTGCAACTAGGGTTTTTCATTTTCTTCTCCACACACACACACGCACACACTCACACACACACACACACACACACACACACACACACTCACACACACACCACACACACAC
>NW_005353539.1:931328-940452 GCF_000412655.1 Myotis brandtii | reverse complement strand
ACACACACTCACACACACACACACTCACACACACACTCACACACACACACACACACATACTCTGGGTTTGTGTACCTGACAGTTTATACTGTACACTGAAAGAACACGATATCCCCTGCTAAAATCCTAGTAAGATCTCCCTGTGGCCTCCCGTTACAGAAACCAAATTCCCAGTCATGCCTCAGAGAGCCCTTTATTTTTAGCTCCCGCCTTCCTGCATTCTGGGCTCTCTGCTTGTCCCAGTCATGCCTGGTCACCTGGGACCTTTTCCTGTATTCTTCCATTTCGAATGACTTCTCCAAGTTGTAAACTTTGTCTTTTGAGAAACAGCTCAACCATCCCTTCCTCTTAAAGGCTCTCCTCATCTCTCCCCCTGGGACAAGCCAGCAGAGTCTAACCCTTTCCCAGCAAGTATATTGACCTGTCTGTATCCTTACTATTTTTATTTAATGCTTCTTTCAGGGCACAGCAGATGATCCCCAGATATTGACTGGCTGGCTGAATGAATGAATCCAAGTATCTTACTTTAAAAAAGACAACTAAGTTAGTTTATTATATACACTAGAGGCCCAGCGCGCACAAAATCATGCGTGGTTAGGTCCCTAGGCCTAGCCTGGCCTCCGTCTAATGGCCTCTGCCGCCCTGTGACGCTACGTGAAGCTCCCCGCCCCAGGATGCTCCGTGATGCTCGTGGCCCCTCGAATGCTCCGCGAGGCTCCCCCTGCCCCTCGACTGCTCTGTGAAGCTTGCTGCCGCCCTGCAAAGCTCACCGCTGGGCGCACCATGAAACTCCCCCCGTCCCCACAAACTCACTGCTGCCCTGGTGACTGCTCCGCTAAGCTCAAGGCCACCCTGCGATGTAGCCCACCACCGCTGCTCAACAGTCCCCAGTCCCACCCTGCCACCAGCCCCCCTCGTGGTGAGCAGCTTGGGGGCTGGGGTGGCGGGGGGACTGAGAGGTGCTCCATGCACTTCATGGTGAACGGTCGCCCGTTCGTGATGGCACCTAGCTCTTTATATATATTAGGATGCTTCCAACAAGGTGTATCGTTAATATGTTGATGTATATTCCTGCCCTGTCAGAATGTCACTACTTAGTACTTTGCTCTTGAGGTTTGGCCCATTTGCCCCCTGAAAAACAAAAACATCGGCATGCCCAAATTGAAGGATGCAAACGAGAATGAGAGCGAGAAGGAAAACATCTAGCATTTATGCCTCCACAGTTCTTCTCACATAGGAGTTTGACAGACTCTCATATGAGTTTGAAAGACTTTTTTTTATTAGTGCCTGAACATGATTTCTATTTCTAGCAGGTTCAGGAAATTCTTCCCTATGGAAGCATGGTCCAATATTGCCAACGTGCAGTGTGGCTGTTAAAAATGGAAAGTGACACGAACCTCTGGAAAAATGACTCGGATTTTAACAGAATCACAGTTGGTGAAATTCATTCATGAAATTTTATTTTTGAAGGAGGTTGACCGGGAGCATGTCCCCTTTCTAATTACTGCTGGTCACCCCTTAACACAGAACTGATCCCCCGACTCCCAAGTTATCATCAGTCGGCACCAAGTAGTATTTAATCACACATATCAAGTGATGAATGGAGAGCCTGTGCTGGTCACCCCTTAACACAGAACTGATCCCCCGACTCAGTCGGCACCAAGTAGTATTTAATCACACATACCAAGTGATGAATGGAGAGCCTGCACGAATCGGTGGTTTCTACATGACATTTATAGACAAATTCTTCGCGTCTCGCCAGAAGTCAGATGTGTGTTTCCTTGATTTCTCCCTGGACACGTAACTCTTGTGGGTTTATTTCACGTAAACCTCCAGCATTGCTTTTGGAAGAGTTGAGAGTTCACTTTCTGCTTTGCCTGAGTTCACTGGCATCTCTCCGCTCTTTCGCTGTTAATTAAAACCAAAGGGGGGAGGCGCTGCTTCCGGGTGGAGGCTGCCATCTTGCTTTGCCTCACCTCACTCTTGCCTCCCCCGTGTCACCAAGCCGCCCTGTCACCAACGTCTTTGCACGAATGCCTTTGTCTGATAGGTTTGGTTCAGCCTCAATTTTGTGATAGGATCCAGAGCGTACAAATAATGGCTTTTGAATGCGTATAATTATCATTTCAACTTTAATTGGAATTTTTACGTTCAGTTAACATAATGGAGAAAGTGAATTTCACACTTTGAAAGCAAAATCATTTCTAAATGTTAAGGTTTGTAAGAACTTGAAATTCACTCTTAGACATGAAAGTAAGAAGGCATTTCATTGATTATCTATTCTGTCCTACACGCAAATACGTCAATGCAGGCTGCAGGTCTTGATTTTTCCTTCAATCTGGTCTTGTGTTGACACATATTGGAGGGAGGTGCAAAGGCATTTTTACATCAGGCTCTGGTTCCATTTCTTTTGGGAACCCTCCCCCCAGCACAGAACATAGGTTTCAAGAAGGTGGGTAAGCACTCGTTGGATTTATTCAGTGTATGATGTTGGACTATATGGAAATGTGGAGAAATGTTTTTAAATTTTTTTCACTGAATGTCTTCTCACTTTACAACCAGGAGCTTTTAAATGATGTCTGGCTTGCTTTGTAGCGTTGTTAGAGTTTCGGCACAGAAAAGGGGGGTTAGCATCTTTCGTTGTAAACATGACAAGTATAGACTTTCTGAATTCAGCAAAGTGTGGAAGGAGCAGGGCAACCCATCACTCCTAAGCAGCTGGATTAAAACACACACAACAAAACTCAACACTGCACCGCAGAGTCCTACTGCGATCAGTTCTTTTCCTGTTTCTTCCTTTCTTCCGTTTTTTTTTTAAAAAAAATAATACATGTGTAATCATTCTCCCCAGAACGGTCACAGCTTGAGTTGAAATAATTGCTCTAATTTGTATGGCAAAAAAACCACCCTCATTTGTGCTGATAAAATGCAACTCACGGCAACTCCCTGCCTGTGGTTTTCATGCGATTCAAAAAGCTGTCTGCATAAAGGAATGCGTCGGACATGTGCAGGGCGAGGGCCATTTCATTCCGGTTCAGTTTTGGAACAATTCAGCTGATGGGGTACAATGCCCACTCATGTCTGGTAAGTAATTTTCCATCCACGCAGATTTATTTCCAGCCCCACAGCGCGATTCTTGAAGACTCGCCAGTGATTGGAGCGCTTACGGCCTCTGTGCTGTGTTTTTATGCAACTGCACTCTGCGCAGGCCTCTCACGAAAGGCCACGCCAAGTTGCGGAAGGTGAAGACTAAAGGAGCCGGCGGGCGAATAAAGGAAAACATTTCCACGTGGTCTAATCACTTGAAGACTGTTTCGAAGGCCACTCCACACACAGAAACATGGAGGGCCTAGCACCCACACTGAACACTGAAATAACAACTCCAACCACGTGGGCATTTCAGGTTCTCAGGGCATGGGGAATGTGCTGGTTTGTCTGCTTATTTATTTATTTACTGAGGCCCGGTGCACGAAATTCATGCCAGAGTAGGACTTTGCAGGCCTGGCATCATCCGGAAGGTCGCCCAGACAGTCGTTCCGCTGTTTGGCTGTTTGGTCGATTTGCATATTATGCTTTTATTGTTATAGATATTCTGGTTATATTTTTATGTTATTTATTTATTTATTTTTTTGTTATTGTAATCCTCACCTGAGGATACCTTTCCATTGATTTTTAGAAAGAGTGGAAGGAAGGGAGAGAAACACACAGAGAGAGACATTGATGTGAGAGGGATACGTTGCGTGGTTGCCTCCTGCACAGCCCAGACCAGGGCCTGGGATGGAGCCTGCAGCCGAGGTATGTGGCCTTGACCAGAATTGAACCTGGGACCACTTAGTCCTCCAGCGACACTCTATCCATTGAGCCACACCAGCTAGATCTGTGTGAGCTCTTTATGCTCCCAGGAGCGAGGGCATTTAAGATTGTCAGGAGAAGTCAAAGGGTCTAATCATCTAATTAAACTCTGTCCTGACATCCCAATAGCAACGATTTCCATCTCAACGCCTGCTGGCACTGTTTCGCCCGATTCTCTTCCACTTTCCTGCCACCTTTGACCTTCTGGTAAGTTCGCTCACTTTGGTGAGTGTTGTGGAGCCTCTGTCTCTCCCGGAGCTGGTGAGCTCGCAGGCAGGGTTTTGTCTCGTTGTTGCCCTGCACCCAGTCAGCGCGGGTGGCTGGTCTGCACAGCCGGCTCCCAGCTGTGCCTGGTCTACAGGTGCCGCTACAGGTTGCTTGACCTGTGCATGCGTCCAGGTCCCAGCATGCATTGCTGGTTTGTTTGCTGTTACCTGTATGTATGGCATCTTTTCTGTATTTGTCATCATTTGTGCCTGTGCTTCGCTCTGGGACTGAGCTGAGGAGGAACTATCCAGGGCATGGAGCACAGCGGGAGCACTGCTTTCCTGTGGGCCTGCCCTCCCACCTCCCTGCCGGCTCAGCTTCCGAATGGGCGGCATCCTCATTGTTGCTCCTCTGGGCCCCAGGGGTCTTCTGAAAGCACCGCCCATCTTCTCAGCCTCTGGGCAGCCTCCTCTGGGGTGTGATGAGCAGACTCCCCTAGGGAAAGCCTGGGGGTGTGGGGGGTGCCTTCAGAAGACGCCTCCCGATTTTCTTCTTGGGAGTCTCAACGACATAAGTCTTGACCATCTCTCTGGCTCACCTTGCTTTAATGCATACAATTTAAATATTTTATTTTGCTTTTCTGGTTCTTGGGGGGAGGTTTGCTCAAATCCCCTGTTCCGCAAAGACTGGGAGCTGGTCTCCCTCCACTTCCTTGTGTAAAAAGGTTTGGTTATCATCTTTAGTGCAAGAGTAATCTGGAAGCAAAAATCTGATGATTAAAAAAATTTTTGTTTTAGTCATTTAAAGTATGCATAGCTTTACATAGGTAGGGACTATTCATATGGACATTGTGTGAGAGATAGAACCATCAGTAATGATGAGAATCATTGACTGGCTGCTTCCTGCACGCCCCCTACTGGGGGAATCCAACGCGCAACGATGCACACCACCTCCCTGGTTAAATTTGTCATAAATAAATAGCCGTGATTTAACTTTTTCTATTGGGCAATTCCTAAGATATGTCCCAAAATAGAGAACAAATAGAAGAATATTCGTGAATATTAACATTTTTAAAGATGGCCTAGGGTTTGAGAGATGCCTCCCCTTTCTATTTGAATAACACTTCTATGTATTTCCCTCGGCCGTAATGAAGGTGGGCTCTCAGCAGTGTTGCTCAGATGTATGTCATGCCATTGCATTTAGTGATTATTTTTTGCCCACAACGCTGACTAAATGAACTTCCTGACACCACAATGCAGTTTAAAATACTTCTATAAAATTTCCAAAAGCACTATTTAATTTGTATAACATTTGTTCATCATTGAAATGTAGATAATTAGAGAAAATAGAGACATGACAAAGAATTAAAGATTCCATTAGTGCTTCTGACACCTTATAAATCATCAACTGAAGAAAATGCTGAAAAATACCAACCTTAGCTGAGTATTGATCTTCCCAATGTACTTCAGCATCTCTGCAAATAGTTTTCTAAACATACAAATTAAGTGGACTAGAAAGGGAAAGCCATCCTTAGTCGACTAAATGGTATTGGAAAGAGTTTCATCATTGCTTTCTTCCAGCGCTTTAATGGGTACCAGAAGAATTCATTTAGGATGAGTAAGACAACTCTCATACAGTGTCACAATTCATTAACTTAGCTAATCTCCACAAATTAATGAATTACTCAATTTTATGTCAATTGATAATTGTCCTTTAATTTATAAAGCTTTTTCAAGTCAATACATTTATTTAGATGTCCTGAAGCTGTTACTTTAATGAAATTAATCCAATCAAGCCAATTATATTTATTAGAGTAAAAATTCTTTATATGAAATATAAGTTGCCAAACTCTAGAATTTTTACATATTTCAGGAGGTCTTTTATCCAAAAACATATGTAAGAATGAAGTAAAAAAGAGAAATTGCAATAATAATTCTCAAATTTTAAAGTGTTATGTTACACTTGTGTGTGTGTGTGTGTGTGTGTGTGTGTGTGTGTGCATGGGGGGAGGGAGGGTTGAAGAGAGAGACAGGACTATAGACTAGAAAGGTATTCTATTCTTTTTGTGTGTGTGAATTTCTTCTTCTTTTTCTTCTTCTTCAATTTCTTCTTCTTCTCCTTCAATAGCAATGTCATAATATTATGCAAATCCCATATGTAACTTTCACTATTATTGATATCCCTACACTGCTAATAGAGTTGATGACCTCAGTCTTTATCAAGAAAATATGCATTATCATGAGGTAACTATAGTATTCTACCTGGTAGAATATCATTTAGGCAGTAAGTGGCAACTGTAATGTTACAAAAGCAATTCATTTTTTGGAAGGTGAGTGTCTATAATGACAAATACTGAAATAAAATGTAAGAAAAATAATATATCAATTGCATATTTCCAAATACTTATTCAATCAATTGTTGAATATTTACTGGAAATTTTCTGTTTCTCCTGGATTCTTGACATTACTTAGACATAGGTTTTGCTGATATTACAACATAATAATATATTGGTGGTTATTTTAAACATTGTCAATAATTAATACATCTCTCTAGAATATATCTAGCATAGCAGATTCAATTATCACTATTAACAGTTAACAGCAAATAAGAAGGGATATACTAGTCACCTAGGTGCACAGGATCCCCTTCCTTTTCATTCACGAAAGCAATATCACATTAAGTGATTGAGAGCACACTGTTTAATGAATTGAATTAGAAAGTGTATTCATCAGGACAATTCAACATTTTTCAACTTCAAACAATCCACTCTGGCATTCTAGATTGATCAAACCACTTAAGCAATTGCTCATCTTCACTTTATTTCATTACACATTGTGTGAACTTCCAAAACTCAAGTTCACATTAATGCCGTTTTGTGTTTGGTTATTTATATGAGTCTCCTGTGTTGATTCTGTCCACTAGATACCATGTACAGTTCTAATTTTCTGTACTGCTCAGGTACAGGGTGAGGAAACCCTTACCTCACTAACCGTTCTTCAACACGTGAGGAAAACTTTAGAATATGAAAACCTACCATGAAGCACTTCCCTTAAAAAGAGCAACAAGGAGCTGGCCTGAGTTTTACACAAGTATAAGCTGTCAATGTCTTTGGTGTCTCAAGAGAAAAGCTGCTCATCTGAAGGCAACGACAGTCCAAACATTCAAGAAGTGGTTAATAAATGGTGCATCCCGAGAGATGACAGAGCGAAGGTGAAGAGACTTGCGGATGATGTAAGAATATAGCAAGGAGAAGCAATCCGTCAATCATGAGGGAACGGCAGGCAGAAATGGACTGTGCAACAGGAAACGTTATATAATACTCAAGGATGCGAAATAAGGATTGAAAGGGTAGAGAATAATATGCGAGGGATTGGGAAAATGCCCTAAATAAAAGTCAGGTTACATCCTCAAATAAAAGAGGCAAATAATTAATTAAAATATATAGTCTCTTCCTTTACCTCTATAACTTGTTTCCTAAACCCATTTCTTCTAGGAATTACTTCTTCTACCTCTATGGCTTACCAAATCAATGTTCTTTAAGATACACACACACACACACACACACCCACACACACACGTAATTTCCCTTCAGGCTTCACCCTGAGAGGTGGGTAGGGCTCCTGGTGTTAAAACTCACAAAAGCGCGAGAGGGGCATGGCGTTTTTAACTCTCAAGCTGGCGTACATGGAGGAATTCCTGAACCCTGCTTGAGGTCCCACCAGCATTGGACCGACTGGCTGGCCTGCTTCCACCCCCAATAAGATGTGGGTCTCAGTATTTCTAGAACTCTCTAGTTTCCAGAGCCACGGTTGGTTCTGTGACTCCGATTCTACCAAGCATGTCAAACTTGTGGCCGGCGGGCCGCATGCCTCGTTAGTTTGACATGCTTGAATGGGAATGATGATATCCAACTGCTTTTTACGTTGGACCAAACCATAGAAGTCAGCTGTCTTTTTGGCCTGACTCTGTTTGATCATCTTGCTTTCCTCTGGTCTCCAATATTTCTTGCTCAGTCTTAGAACCCACTTTTGAATTGAATACATTTGACATAGAACATTGTTTAAGGTGTAGAGCATGGTCTTTTGATACATTTATATACTACACTACCATTGCTGATGCAGTGCTATCTATCACATTGCATAATGGTAGCATATATTCATTGTTCTGGGTTTCTGTTCTGTTAAATACTGAAGAAATGTCACAGAGGGATCAGAAGCAGAAAAACTAATAAATCTGAGCATTAGAACCTAGACGAGGCTCTTATGGTAATAATGCACTCTCGCGAGGCCAGGTGATTTATGTCAGACTGACCCTTACATCGCGTCCCAGATCAATACCCTACCGGTGGGAATGCCCACCACGCTGTAAATCACACATTCTTCCCCCTAGTGATGTCTCAAGACAAAATCCCAGAGACTACAAATCCTGCTCTGTCATTAACACTCGGATAGAGTGCTAGTACGTCCCACGGATGGCAGGTGGGAACAGAAACGCCAGCAGGACAGTCCCAGTAGCTCCCGTTTCCATAGCATCTGTGCCCCAGAGGCTGCCCCATCTGCCTCTCCTCCCATGTGTTACCGCACGGCTTCCTGTTTCTCATTTGCTCACTTAGCTAGTGTTGTACGTCTAGTCCTTCCCCCTCTCATCTTAGTGCCTCATTGGCCTGTGCCTGGATCCTTTTTTCCTGTTGCAATTGCTGACATTTGGTACAACCACTTAAAAGACTGTTGGGATTTAAAGCAACCACCAAATAAAACAAAAATAGAGTAAGTGAAATATTGCAGCAACTTCTAGTTTTCACAAAACTTTGCATGATGGTTTTCCTATTCCTTTTCTCCATACTCAGAAAGAGATGCTTCCTGGAATTGGCTTAGAAGAGGACAATTTCTTACCCCCTGTGTGAATGAGTGAATCCTTTGAATTATTTAGTGGTACTTGGGCATAGTTTAACTTTCCATTTTTTCTTTATTTTTTTAAAAAATGTTGTTTTATTGCTTAAAATATTACAAAGAGTAGTACATATGTCTCCTCCCCCCCCCCCCCTTCCCCCACCCCTCCCCCCCCC